>NW_018226508.1:0-367 GCF_001263595.1 Phalaenopsis equestris | reverse complement strand
TATAAGAATTGAAGAATATTTTTATATTTCAATGCGAATCCATGTTATGTTAATTAGAAGTTTGTTTAGTTAATTTCATTCTAGCATGTTTAGTTTAGATTTACTTTCTACTACATGTTTTCTATCCCAATAAATAATTGTAGATGTTTTTTGATAGAAATTTGTGGTAGATAGAATTTCTAAACTGTTTTTCTTCCTACTTATATTGTCTGCACTAAATGTTATACATGGTAAAAATCAAGTTTGGGGGTGGGAAGAAAAATGAAATTCTACAGTGAATATACTTCCTTTTAGTTTCATATTATTGCATGTATGTTTTAGGCTATAGTTATTTTCTTATGCTGTCATTCTATCTTGATTATGCATG
>NW_018226507.1:37967-46342 GCF_001263595.1 Phalaenopsis equestris | reverse complement strand
CCCAACTTCAAGACAATTTGACCCAAATTGAACCTTTTCACGAAAATTAACTTAGTCATACCAAAGTGACCAAATTAATGTCTTCACAACCACCATCTGGACTTTATTGATCAGCCTAAACCTAACTAAATCACCTAAGTGAGCTATGGACCAATGGTCCCTTGATTTAATGGATCTTTTCCATATTTAGCCTTACTTTAATAATACTTTGCCATCATCTCTTGCCATTGGGAGTAAATCATAATTAACCCTCCCCTTACCTTCTTGAGCTAAGAGGTGACTAAACTCTGGCCAGTCACCACCTCAACTGCCAGAAATAGTCACCCCGAAGGAGCCCAAATGGCCAAAACCCAAAATTTGAATTGCCTGACTTGGCTCACTCCAATTGGATGCTTGTGCTTTTCTTTGCTCCACCTCAGCAAGCCTTAGCACCAACTGCCAAGCCCTAAGCTCCAACAGCCAGCGAAGGCTTTAAATTGACCCCTCCATGGCCAAAGAGGAGGTTAGCAAAATCATTGGGAAACTCTGCCCATTTGCTTTCAGAGACTCTCCAAGATCTCCTCAGCTCAATGCCACCACTTTCGCCCTCTGGTTCCCATTGTGAGAGCTCAATTTTGAGTGAAAAAATTTAGCTTGAACCAAGACCTATTCCCTCACACCTCCACAGTCCACAAACTTCAATTAACTGTGCCCACACCATCACCACTGTGAGAGGAGTTGAGCCCTCACAAAAGCCCCATCCCAAGCAGCCTCTAACATAGTTCTAGACCAACACCTGAAATCGAGCTTGGTCGAAATTATATCTAGAAATTTCACCAGAACTTATGACTTCATCTGGAGGTTCTTTGGACCCAATCAAAGCTACCACAACCATCTAATTGAGGCCTCCCTTCTCAGATAAACGTATTGAACCTCAATCCTAATTCGATTCTATTTGACTCTCCATAAGTATTTACTGTATTTTATATTGTATAAGCTGTATAGATATGCTCGCCTCAAGTAGATGAAGGTTTAGAAACAAACCCCATGCAATTTGGTTGAGTCTAGATGAAGATCTTAAGGCTTTAGTGTGAACGGTTTTTAGATTGGGTCATTTGGGGACAATAACAAGGAGTCGTCTAATCGCACATTTAATTAAAGGACGGAGGAGATCAAGCCGGACCAACCCTTGGTGCAAAAAGGTGGGTCGCGTGGCAGCTGAGGTGAATGGCGACATCAAATGGTGGAGCATCGCATGCGAGGTTGGAGCCGCCGTAGGATGAGGTTGCACTGTGTGTTTAAGTAGAAAAATATGGATTATTTGAATTAAATTAAATATTAAACTTCAAAAATCTATATCTTTCTTTATAAAATTATAAAAATAAAATAAAATTTTCCTCTTGCTTAGTGAGCAGTGGAGAATAATGTGGAAAAAAAATAAAAATTATTTTCTTACTCCCTGATTTTTAATGATTTAAATAGTCTCCAGAGTATTTTAATTCATTATGACCAAGCAATGCTTACCATGGCTTCAGATTTTTAGGGTTTATTCCCTATAACAGAGGGGATGTTCTTTGATTTGTCCAAGGTCAGAGAGTATCTATATGCTTCTAACCCTAATTTTCAAGCTAAGGTGGCTATTTTTGCTTAACTTAATTATATAAATTAACGTGTTACTTGGAAAATTATGAGGATAATTTTATTATGAGGATAATTATAGTAGGTTTCTTGTGGTTAGAGAAGCTTAGGAAAAATTGTATGATCATTTGAATCGTTTTGTACATTTCTATTATTAATTAACTGCATATAGCTTGTTTTAATTTATGTAAATTAAATTTTAATAAAAAACAAAATTAATTCAACATTGTGTATAAAAATCATATTTACTATATGTAAAAACTTAAAAATTATTCGGCTAAGTTTGAGCATTCAAGTTGATTTTCTAAGACACATTGTACTTTCGTACATAAATAAATATAATAAATTAAATAAATTTGGGAAAATTATGAAAAGTAGTTTTTTGATTTTCTTGTGATCAGGGGCACTTAGGAAAATGAAAGTTATTTTTGAGAAGATACTTGATTTTTTAGCCTTAAATCATAAAAATACAAAATTTGATTTTGTGTGTCTCCTGAACTCAGAGAAGTTTAATAAGAATATAAAAATAATTTGTTGCAATAAAACATTTGAAGGCCCGAAATTCACTATTTTGATTTTTTCAAATTTTCAATTTCTTTTTAATTTACTCCAAAGTTTTTCAGTATTTTTAAACACAAATTTTTATCTAACAATAATTCACAAATAAACATTCACAAACAACAAAAAACTAACTTTTATATATGAAAATACACTTTTTACAAACACATTTCACAAATCACACATTCACACCTATTAATCAAACTAATTATAAATTAGCTTCAAAATCAAGCCACAACACAAAATGCTGACACAACTTCACACATAATCAAAGTTCAGATCAAAGTTCAGAATTCTAAAGCAAAAACAAACCAAACCAAATCAAATCCACACAATCACATCAAATACATAAATATTCTTAAGCAAGCAGAGAATCCAAAGTCTTCAGTCATTCCGCTTCATCTTCAGTGCTTTCACCTCCTCTAATATCTCCCATGGATTGGTAATGAACATATAGGTTGTAGAAGGATCGGTATGGAAATTGATCTGTCAAATTTTTTTTCTTTAACCCATTTTCTTTAAACATCCAAACTAATCCTACTTTAAAAGTTCCAGTATGATGTGATGGGGGAAATGGCCAAAGGATGGTTGAAAAAAGCTTAGGAAGTCTTAGAGGAGCTCTGGGAGCAATTTGACAGATTTTCCCCAAGAAAATTTGATTTCCCTCCCCTTTTACCATGGAAGAGGTGTTTAAATAGTATGGCCTAGGGTGGCTGTCAGGCCTTCAAATTGGGTGCAATGTGGAGTTGAGGTGGAGGGCTTCAAAGTGCTAAGGGCCAATCAGAGTTGGGTAACTTGGATGGGCTCTTTTGGTTTTGATTTAAGAAGAATATCTCTCAATTTTAGGGTTTTCTGGCCACTAGGCCAGCTGATAGGGCCAGGTTTGGTGGCCAGAGGAGTCAGGTGAGCCAGGGGGAGGGTAATAATGGTTAACCCTCAATGGCAAGTGATGATGGAGGAGATTTCTTAGTTAAGGCCCAAAAATGGGAAAAGATCCCTTAAATTATGGGACCCTTAGTCCATAGCTCACTTGGGTGGTTTAAGGGGGTTTATCCTGGTTAATAGGGTGTGCTTAGTGGTTGTGGAGACCTTAATTTGGTGACTTTAGCGTGGCTAAGTCAATTTTTGGGAAGGGGTTCTATTTGGGTCAAAATGGCTAGAAGCTGGGTTTAGGTTAGGCTAGCTATGCCATTGAGCTCAATTGATTGATCAATTATGTGTAGATGATTGTCATAAGAGTTTTGGAAAAGGTTTGGAGTGATTTTAAATTTCTTTAGAGGTTCAATTTGGAGGATTTTGAGCATTTGGTCAATTTGGAGGTGTTGTGTTAGACTTGGGTTTAGGTTGGGCTAACATTGGGATAAGTCCAAATTGATGTCTGAAAATGTTCTATAGGAATATCATGAAGAGCTCTCAACATCAATTGTGTGTCACTTTTGGGGTTTGGGTATTCAATTAGGTGACATTTAGAGACATAGCCAATTTGGGGTAAATTTGGGGATTTTAGAGTTGGGTTAAAATTGAGTGAAATTGAGGATTGGACAAGGCTAATTAAAGGTCCAATTTGATGTGTATCATTGTCGTGTGTAGGAGTGTTATGAAGAGTTAAGAATTCAAATTGGTACAAATTGAGTAGGCTATGGGTTTCAATTTGGTGGGTTTAAGTTATATGGTCAAAATTGGGAGTTTGACTTGGATCAAAATTGAGCTCAAAGCATGGGTGAACTAGGTTTGGATTTAGTTTGGATTGATCATATGAAAGATGAATTTGAGTTTAAAATTGAAGTTGGGGAGGATTGGAGCAAAATTGATGGACATTTGAGGTGAATTTGGGGAAATTGGGCCTTTAGAAGCAATTTGGGTAATTTGGTCAAATTGGTCAAATTAGCTTCAATTGAAGTGTTCAAATTGGTTTGGAGACATTTGAAGTGATTTTGGATGTTTTGGGAAAGTTTGTGCTATCAATGGTATTTTTGTAATTTTGGCAAATTTGATGGTTTTTTTTTATAATTTTGGAATTTTTGGGATGTTTTAGGTAATTTGGGTAGTTTCAAATGGTTTGAAATGATTTTTGAAAAATTTTAGGTATTTTGGATGAATTTGGAAATATTGGTTAAATTTAGGGTTTCAATGGCATTTAGGTAATTTGGATGGATTTAGGGGGAAAAGGCTAAGTTGGATATTTTGGTTGAATTGGGGTGCCAACCACCTTATATGAGCTAAGGGCCAATGAAATCCCCATTTGGATCCTCTATGTACTGGTCTTAGCTAAACACTAGCTTAGGGCCAGTGGGTCTAGGGGACCATCTACATGAGTCCCTCAAAAGGTCAACGGATCAAAGTCAACAGTTTTGGGTTTAGGGTTACAAGTGAATATAGGTGATAGTGAGTGAACTAGCTCTAGACCAACAACTAGGGTCAGCCCTAAGGTCAATCAGTCAAGGTCCAATAGCCCTATAGAAACTCTTCTTGAGCTCCCCCATATTGACCTCACCTACTAAGTGATAAAGGTTAGGACCAATATGTAGGACTTCAAGTTGAGCAATGAAGAGTTTAGAGTTTCTAAATGTGTGGGTTCATTTTCTAGTTTTCTAAGAATAGTCAATAGGAAAATCCTATGGCTAGAACCTAGGCTACTAAAGTGGGAAAACTAAACCTCAACCAAAAGTGAGGTCAACAAATGAACCCTCAATAGATGTCGTGTGTTGGGTAGGCACACCGCGCGTATTGGCGTTGGCCGACGAGATCAACAAAACCAACACAGACTCATAAGTCAACAGACCTAGAAAGGAGTGTAAAAAAATGAGTGCTAGTTGTTTCTACTTGGGATATAGAGGGTGAATATCCGATCTAAATCAAAGAGAAGTAACTCTCACTGAGGATTGGAGAGTGGGTTTCAAATTATCAAGTTTCAGGTGTTTTTGGATGAGGGGAATCAGTATTTAGGTGCTGACCCCAAGATTGGAATTGAAATTTGGGTATCAATCTCAGAAAGAGAGTCAGAATCTTGGTACCAATCTCGAGGATTAAGAATAGGATGTCATGTTGCACTTAAAGGGCCTTATACCAATCTCGAGAATTGAGAGTAGGATTTTGTGTTCCATTTAAGGGGGCCTTATACCAATCTCGAGGATTGAGAGTAGGATGTCGTGTTCCATTCAACGGGGTATTATACCAATCTCGAGGATTTAGAATAGGATGACGTGTTCTATTCAAGGGGGTCTTATACTAATCTTGAGGATTGAGAGTAGGATGTTGTGTTCCATTCAAGGGGGTCTTATACAAATCTCGAGGATTGAGAAAAAGATATCGTGTTCCATTCAAGGTGTTATACCAATCTCAAGGATTGAGAGTAGGATATCACGTTTTATTCAAGGAGGCCTTATACCAATCTCGAGGATTAAGAATAGGATGTCGTGTTCCATTCAGGGGGGTCTTATACCAATCTCGAGGATTAAGAATAGGATGTCGTGTTCCATTCAGGGGGGTCTTATACCAATCTCAAGGATTGAGAGTAGGATGTTGTGTTCCATATAAGGAGGCCTTATACCAATCTCGAGGATTGAGAGTAGGAACCCGTGTTCCATTCAAGGGGGCCTTATACCAATTGTGAGGATTTAGAGTAGGATGCCATGTTCCCCAATCTCGAGGATTGAGAGTAGGATGTCGTGTTCCATTCAAGGGGGCCTTATGCCAATCTTGACGATTGAGAGTAGGATGTTGTGTTCCATTCAAGGGGGTCTTATACCAATCTCGACGATTGAGAATAAGATGTCGTGTTCCATTTAAGAGGGTCTTATACCAATATCAAGGATTGAGAATAGGATGCCATGTTCCATTTAAGGGGATCTTATACCAATCTCAAGGATTGAGAATATTGAGAATAGGATAATAGGATGTCGTGTTCCATTCAAGGGTGCCTTATACCAATCTCGAGGATTGAGAATAGGATGTCGTGCTCCATTTAAGGTGGCATAATACCAATCTTAAGGATTGAGAATATGATGTCGTGTTCCATTCAATGTGGCCTTATACCAATCTTGAGAATTGAGAATAGGATGTTGTGTTCCATTTAAGGAGGTCTTACACCAATCTTGAGGATTGGGATCAGAATTCAGGTGCTAATTCCGAAATGAAAATTGAAACATATGGGAGAATTTATAGTGTTGAATTCATAAATATGTTTCATGTGATAAGGTTAATTTTGGTGAGGAAGATATGTGGAATTATGTGAGATTTTGCACAGAATGTGAAATTTTGTGGGAATTGAAAAGAGAGTTAGTGCAAACAAGGACAGTCGCGCTGCGTGAGCAAAGAGTAAGAGACCTCAAAATTGAGAGAATCAACTAAATAGATTTATTTTCTTTTCTTATTGTTTTCATCACATTTAATTATCAGAATATATTTTAAAATTCCATTTTCATTGGTTGATTTTTAAAAGAGTATTTTGTTTGAATTTTATTATTATCAAGTTTTTATTGTTTTATTCTTTGTTCATTGTAGCTCGGAACCAATGCATGGTTTTGGGGTTCTTTATCCATCACACAAAAAGGCAATTGAACAAACAAACTAAATTCTGAAAGAGATTTCATTAATCTGCTTCAAACAGGTGTTACAAATTAAACATATGTCGAAGCATCAAAAGGTACAATATGTTGAACGCATCAAAAGTACATCTGAAAATATCTCATGCTGGTACATATCACAAGCCGAGCATATCTGATGCATATCTGATACATATATCTGATACATATATCATCATATATGTTGTGCCAAAACACAGTACAAAAAGGTATCCCTTGACTGTCCATCCTCGGTGGGGTGAGCTCTCGATCGAGCTGACCTACTAAGCCACGCTTTAAGATAAGAGTACTTTTTGCATGTACTTAAAGGTGCAACCTTCTCATAGCTTGTAAGGTTATAGCTCTTCTAACTCCGGATCCAGTTGGAATCCATATGGAATCTTGCTACTATCCATCCTTCTGAAAGTTACAGACATCCTTCAGTGTCGTACCCCCGAAATGTAGTGTTTGGCAATGTCTGCTCCATTTCCCTTGAGAATCAGTACTTAACCCACTAATAACAGAATTTCCACGGATCCTTTGAACTTGCTGGGGCCAATGACATCTATTTCTTTCCCAAACATGATATTGCTCTTGCTCATGAAAGAGACCGTGCAAAAAGGTCTCACGAAATCATGATGGTCTATATGCGGGGAAATGCAATCGCCTTCATCGTAGATATTGATAATACAACTGTTGGGAATATAATTGGCTGGAAATATGCTCCATCGAACCATCCTCTTGATTATCCACTTTATCATAAGAGGTAACATATCCACCTCATCATGTCTTAGAATCCCCGGGGGATTTCCTTGTCTGTCCTTGGTAAAGTTATAACATCAAGCACATTATACGGTGATTCTGCATTTTCTACACGTCCATTTCCATGGTTCAAAATAGGTCCTTTCCATTAGAAGAACCACTCGACCCCTGCCCCTTAGGTCGAATATACAGTCAAGAATGCTTCTTTTGTGCTTTCAGAGAAGACTCTGGTGTACAACTCCATGCCTTCTAGTATATTGATAAATCTTCCTTGAACTTCTTAATAAAATTCAAAATCCCTTTTCTTTACTTTACACATTTTTCCAAATTCTACCATGATGATCATTAGCGGCTATCGAGGATGCTCCCTCTTTTTAATATCAGTAGGAATCCATGCTGGTGCTATCTCTGTATCTAGTGGAATATATGATTCCCCCATTAAGCGATTGGTGATCTAAAATCCATCATTGGTGGACGTGTACTCCTCTAGAGTACTGTAAAGCTCTAGGTGGAGGACATTGCAGTCCAGACATTCCACAAACGCCCTTGTAGTTGGTATCCGTGTGGTGTCAGCGTTATTTCGTGGATGAAAAAAGTTGAGGAGTTGCCCGTTGGAAGCTGTCGGTCGCTGGAATCGAAATCCCGTCGCCCACTTTGGAAGGTCGTTGAAGTATGAAATCAAGCTGACCCCATATTTTTCATACTTTAAAATGAAAGAGCACTGTACCTCAAATCCTGTATCCATCCCAAAAGATAAACACAAGACTTGAGGATGAGGCTCGATCAAATTAAATAAGGAAAGTATGACGTCCATTTGGTCTGTGAAACTTTTGTATTTGCCGACAAGTTCCCCTATTTAATATAAAGGATTAAATA
>NW_018226507.1:37329-37824 GCF_001263595.1 Phalaenopsis equestris | reverse complement strand
ATTTGTGTGAAATGATCACTCAAATAGCCTGGAAGATGTGAGGATTTAGGTTGTGACAAACAACAACCTCAGAATCCTAAGACGAGTTAGGGCTTATATTATATAGCAGGGCTATGCAAAGGCCTAAAGATAAGGTAAGGATTTACGTTGCATAAACAAACGACCTCGAAGTCCTATGGCTTTGTTGTTTAAGTTTAAGGAAGGAAGATTGGTTTAGCTGGGGAAGACAGGTTTTGCTGTTGAAGATGGTCGTGCTGTCCGCCATGCTAGCTCCAAGTTCTTCCCGCGACGAGTTCGAGTTTTTATCAAGTTATAATATCAAATCAGGTGACCTTATGGTTGAAGTTCTTTAAATTTTATGAGGGCATATTATAGTTTATTAGAGTGACACCGGTTAGGATCCTACGGTTCCCTCATTCCGGCATCACTATTTTATATTGGATTCACTTAGTCCAAATGAACTTATCAAACCCAACTTAATGAGTTCCATAATTT
>NW_018226507.1:34039-36606 GCF_001263595.1 Phalaenopsis equestris | reverse complement strand
TTTAATTAAGGATGATTCCATTGAGCAAAGAATATTAAGTTTAATAGGCCTCTGAGGTATCCAACAAGTTAGGAGGGGGAAGCAGGTCCATGCCTCCCTCTCACCAACTGGTGAAAAGTCTTGAGTCCATTTAAACTTATTATGTTGCTTAATAGTTCATCCTGTAAACACCCTTATTACTGAGTGAACATTTATGTCTCAATTATCCCAAAGAAAAGGGGTAATTATCATTTGTCATTCAATTTAAGAATTAAGTGGGTGAAGACGTGAAGACCCTTAAAGAAGACCCTTAAAGAGGCAAGTTAGCGTAATTTGAACACTTAGCCAAATTTTAATCTTAATGGGGCTTAATGGTGTTCAAGGATGTTCGATATGATTATGTTTATTTCTCTAATCCTTTTTTAGTCAATTTTTGATTTAGCCTAAGTCACCACTAAGCCCGTAAGGCCTAAGTGAGTGTCTTAATTAGTTTTGAAAAGGGTTAAGCTTTAAGTGGTCATGATTCATGATTTTGATTCTATTTGAAAATCAAAAAAGGGGTATTAAATTGATTAGTTATTGACTTCAAAAGTCATACCCCTAAGTCCAGGATCATTTAATTTTAATAAGCTTCCAAATTTTAATAATTTAGAAATTTATTAATCTTAATTAAGAAAGTGAGATTGGTTTCTACCAATTAACCCCTTTGTGTTTCAAACATCAATTAAATTGATTAAGATCAGAGGTTACCCATTTTCCCTCCTTGAATTAGGCCTAAGTGTTAATTAAGGCAAGGTTTCCAAAATTACACATTTGCCCATAAGGCTCTAACACCTCATAATTTGTCAAAATCAATTCAAATGAATTTGAAATTTTTATCCTACCTCATTCATGGATCAATTGAGACATCAGAGGAGAAAATGTGATTTTTCAAAATGTAATTTAATTTATATAAATATTTTCATGCAAAAATAGGATTTTTCAAAGAAAATTCCTAACTTGACCATGGTAAATTATAATCCCTTGAACTTCTTACTGGAGGTAGAACTAAACCAAAGAAGCCTTTGAATCAAATTTCATAATTTTTTGAATTTTTTGTGATTTAGTAGAATTATTTTAAGTTCTTGGCTATTTAATAAAAATAAAATATTTTAAGTGGTGAAAATTAAGTTTTATATTTTTGAAAAATCTCCCTAAGGTCAAAGAACTGAGAGGAACAAATTCTATATTTTTCAGATTTTTCTTAGATTTATTGGAATTATTTTAGTGAAAACTTATTTTTAGCCTTTTAAAAGTTATTTTTAAGATTTAAAATTCAATATCTTTATTTATAAAATTAGAAAAAATATTCTAATTGTTCCAAAGTAATTAGGAAGCAATTTAGAACATTTCCATGAGTTTTATTATTTTTGTGATTTTTATGAATTTTTAATTATTTTAAATATTTAAAATTGGCTAAAAATTAAGTTTTTATTTTAAATATAATTTTATTTTTATAAAATATCCCTGATAAAAGACAAAAAAGCTTTCATAATTTTTTGAGTTATATTTTGATCATTAAAAATCATTTTAATGCCAAAAAAATATTTAACTTGAAAAATCAATTTAGGCCATCAAATGGTCTCAAAATGCTTTGAAATTTTTATGGGGAGTTATTTGTATCATAAACAGTAGTGGAGATAAAAAATAAAGTCATTTTGGTATTTATAATTTCTAAAATTAATTATCTTAGTAACTTAGGGTTTAGGCAAATTAGGTGTATTTTTAATGACTTTACTTATGAGAAATTTTCTTAAGGGTTCTCTGGTCATAGTTAACATTAAAAATTTTCTTGAATTTTTCTAAGCAACATGCTAATTATTATGATTAATTTAAGCAAATAATGTGCATAAACTTGAAAAATATGGATCTCTATCTAGATGTTTCCTCTGAAATTGAGAAAATCAAGAAATGTTCCCCTTGACAGGGGTTACAACATGCCAAAAATTCAAGCCATGGTGAAATGCCTATATGCATGGAGAATCAAACAACTCAAGACAGTGTTTAATTAATTAAAAAAAAACATGCATCAAATGGACTTCAAATTATTTTCAAATTATTCTCTCTGTTCACTGAGCAAGAGGGTATTTTTATTTTATTTTTGTGATTTTTCTACACAAAGTTATGTATTTTCCAAGTTAAGGGTATTTAAATAAATAGGACAAAACCCTAGGACAAATCCCTATTTATATATTTAAACAGCGCGTGCTGACTAGATCTTAGGCAGCTTCGAAAGCTTGCGTGGCGCGCTCTGGTTGGACGCCACCGTCAACGTAGCTGCTGACTCGGCCTGCACTCAGCCCACAGTTCACGTCCTGAAGTGTTGTCTGGCGCGATCTTCCCCGTCCATTTGATACACGCTTGATCGAAAGGCTCCCCGTCATCGTCTCCGATAGAATGATCCCGTGCTCATCCACACTAAAACCTTAAGATCTCGGCCTAGACTCAACCAAATCACTTCGGGTTTGATCCTATGGACTCGTCTTAGTCTAAGTGAGACATCCATACGGTTAAGATTCCATAAAATCAAGCTTAAGTAAATCAAGCTT
>NW_018226507.1:33374-33936 GCF_001263595.1 Phalaenopsis equestris | reverse complement strand
CTAGGGATTGAGTCCCTGGTCTTGGTGTAAGGCATAGGTATGAATTCGATAACGACCGGATTTGGGTGTTGGTCTAGAGCTATGGTAGAGGCTCTATGGAAGGGGGGTTTGATGGGGCTTTGGCTTCTTTCACTCTTGTGAAGGTGTGGGCACAAGTAATTGAAGTTTGGTGGAATGTGGAGGTGTATTAGGCTCTGTCTTGGTTTCCGGTAGTCTTTGTTTCCGGTAGGGTTTCGAGCTCAAAATTAGGCTCCGGCAATGGAATGTGTGAGGAAAAATGGTTGGAAAGCACTGAGGGGATCTTAGGGAAGCTCTGCGTAAATTTTGGAGAGACCTCTCTAAGGAAATTTCAGCACACCTCCCATGGTCGTGGGAGGTGAGTTTTTATAAAAATGTCCATGAGTTTGCTCTCAGGGCATAAGCTTGGGCGAATTATGGTGCTTAGGTGGAGGGCAGAGGAGCTCCATAGTTTGATTTGGATGAGCTGACCTCTAGGTTTGATTTGGGTGAGGTGCCATGGGAGTGGCTCGCGATTTTGGGCTTTTCCGGCCACTAGGCTGGC
>NW_018226507.1:32178-33335 GCF_001263595.1 Phalaenopsis equestris | reverse complement strand
TCAGGGAACCCAGAGGAATCCATCACAGCAATTTAATGCAAATGTGCTTGGATTTGGCAAAGATATCTTAAGCATGTGCATTTTTGGAAATAAGATCCCTTAATTTGGGTAATCTTTGGTCCATGGCTTGATTTAGGTGGTTTCATGGTGTTTGGACTGGTCACTAAGTCTAACTAAAGGTTGTGGTGGAGTTAATTTAGTGGTTTTAGGGTGGTTAGGTCACATTTAGTGCGTGGGTTCAAGTGGGTGCAAATGACCAAAACTTGGCCATGCCAATTGGCTCAATTTATTGTTGCATTTGGTTTATATGATTTTAAGGTTTTAAGGAATAACTTAGGTGAAGGATGGAAGTGGTTTTGAGTTCAATTGAAGGGTCAATTTGAGGGAATTTTGAATTTTAATCAATTTGGTCATGTTGGGCTAGGCTTGGGTCTAGCTTGGGTTAGCCTTGGGCTAAGTCCAAATTGATTGTTTTAAATGGTCAATAGGGACCTCATGAAAGTTTTCAACATGAATTGGATGTCATTTTTGAGGTTAAGGCAATCAATTGGGTGAAATTTGGGGACTTAGCCAATTTGGGGCTAAATTTGAGAATTTTGGATTTAGGCCAAAATCAAATGGATTTGAGGCTTCACCAAGGTAAATTGGTAGTTGATTTTGATGTATAGGAATTTCATGAAGATTTTTCAACATTAATTGAGGCCAATTGACTAGGATATGGGTTCAATTTGGTGAGATTAATTCATATGGTCAAAATTGTGGTTTTGACCCAAATCAAAATTGGGCTCAAATCATGGACCAATTGAGCTTGTATTTGGTTTAGTTTGGTCATATAAAAAGTGAATTCGAGTTTAGGATTGGAATTTGGGTCAATTGAGACTCAATTGATGGACATTTGAGTTGGATTTGGGGAAATTTGGGTCTTTAAAGAGCAATTTGGGGGTTTTGGTTAAAGATGGTCAAATTGGCCAAATTGGGTCATGGGTTAATTGAGATAAATGAAATTGAGAATATTTGGGATTTTCTAGGAATTTTTGGAATTTTTGGGATTTTGAGCCCAAGAGGGGCATTTTGGTAATTAGGGGGTGTTTTAGGGGTAAAAGGCCAAGATGGGTATTTTGGTAGAGTTGAGGTACCAATCATCACCAATAAGCCAT
>NW_018226507.1:23467-32112 GCF_001263595.1 Phalaenopsis equestris | reverse complement strand
ATCTACATGAGTATCCCAAAAGATCAAGGGCTCTAGGCTAGAAATTTGAGTTTAGGGTTCTGAGCGATTGTGGGTGCAGATAAGTGTAGTGAGTGCCTTAGCTCCAGACCAACACCCAAGGTCAATCCTAAGGTCTAGCAATCCTAAGGGTCATCTTGAGTTTCCCCCATAATGACTCCACCTACTAAGTACTTAGAGGTTGAGACCAACATGTGGAACTTCAAGTTGAGAAGGGAAGGGTAGAATTTCTAATCGTGAGGGTTCCATGACTAGTTTTCTAGGAATAGTCAACAGGAAAAGTCCTATGGCTAGACCCTAGGCTACTAAGGAGGGAAAAACTAAACCTCAACCAAAAATGAGGTCAACATGTGGGAATCTCGGCATTGCACGTCGGGAAACCCGCATAAAGATTATCTGAAACCTCTAGTATCATCGGCTTTTTGGTGAAGTTGGACTCTTCCTCTGTGGCAAGCAAGCTGAAGGAAGTCTCTCTCATGCATGGATCATAGATTTTCTCCTTAGGAATCAGGGTAAAGAAGTTTTCCGCCTCCTTCTGGCATTTTCTTTCTTCACGCAGGAAAGCTCTATGTTTTCGGCGATTAGCATTTCTATGTTGAGTCCTTCGTAATGTAGCATATGGTAGTCTCTCATCATTAGTTGTGACTAGGCCTCAAATTGGTGCAGTTATCATAGATGACAGGCCACTAGTCCCCTCCATCAGATCTTGCAGCACTATCACTTCCTTCCCCTTCAGTGGGGAATCCACCTTGGTGTTGATCTTTAACACTGACGGTAGCCCTTCTTTTTCTTGATGGTTGACCACATTCATTAGGGGACCCTCATAGTCTAAATAGACTTGACTGAAGTCTATGTTGAAGTCTATGATGCCACCCTGTGGTGCCCTTTCCTCGTTAAGTACGAGATTCTAACCATCATTAAAAGTAAAAATTCGCTTCTATCTTGACATTTTTTTGCAGAAAATTGGAAAAACTTCAGCACACTAAAATTTAGCAGGAACAAGAACAAAATAATGTGTTTATTAGATAAAATTTTAGTTTATATCGGTGAGAAGATCAATTATTTATGTATATATTTTGTTTAATTTAGTAAGATATCAAACTTAAAAGTAGAAAGAAGAAATTCAAAGTATGTAAATTTAAAAGTTTTCATTTTATTGAGGTTAATTTTATTAGAAAATTTTTGGATCCGGTCACAGACGTTTCACAAAATAAATAACCCCATAATAATCAAAATTTCAAAATTTCAATTTAAGCAACATAAAAAATCATAGTATGTCTTCAAGTATCATCCGTTGATTGGTAACATGGTTCATTCACCTAAAAAATCCACTAGCTGGTAGGGTCCTTTTATGTAGACCTTTTCCACGATAAATGGTCCCTCCAAATTTGGCTCAAATTTTCCACCTACTTTGCGGCATGCAAGAATAGGCCTTTTGAGAACAAGTACAAGATCACCAACTTTGAATGTCCTTTGGTAGACCAATTTGTCATGAGCTTTTACCATCCTTGCCGGGTAAAGCTCCAGATGTTGTTGTACTTCAAGTTATTTTCCTTCAAGACTTTCCAATTCTTCAAGTCTGAGTTTTGTATTTTCTTCTGCTGTAAGATGATTGGCAACCACTACTCTGAGAGATGGTTTCTAAACTTCTAGCGGTGGTACAACCTCGGACCCGTATACGAACATGTAGGGTGTACACTGAGTGGGAGTTTTGAACATTGTCTAGTAGGCTCACAAGGCCTCTAATAATTTGTTATG
This sequence comes from Phalaenopsis equestris, assembly GCF_001263595.1. Classification (NCBI taxonomy): domain Eukaryota; kingdom Viridiplantae; phylum Streptophyta; class Magnoliopsida; order Asparagales; family Orchidaceae; genus Phalaenopsis; species Phalaenopsis equestris. The sequence continues at coordinate 30,336 of NW_018226507.1, read as the reverse complement.
CCAATCTCTTTTATTTACATCTAGTGTTTTCTTCAAAATTTGTACTAGTGTCTTGTTGAAGGCCTCAGCAAGGCCATTTGCCTTGGGATAGTAGATTGTAGAGTATCTCCAGTCTTTCTCGTGCCACTTAACAAAATTGATGATTTTTGTGCTCTTGAAGGTTGTTCCATTTCATAAATTATTCTGCGTGGAACTCCAAAACGGTAGACAACTTGGCTTTTGAAAAATTGAAGGACGTGCTGTGTCGTAACCTCTCGTAACGGTACTGCCTCTTCCCATTTAGAGAAGTAATTTGTGGCTGTGAGAATAAATTTGTGTCCCTTAGAGGACGGAGGGTCTGTCTGATCTATTATATTCATGCCCCAACATTTGAATGACCACGAAGCAACTGTTTAGCACATTCGGAGGTTGGTGTAAGACACCACCCCATGCACTTGGCACTGTGCACTGTTGACATCTTCTGGCTGTATCCATGGAGTCAGACATCATTGTCGACCAAGATCTTCATTTTCATCATTGGTCGTGATTGGTGAGCGCCATACAATTCGACATGTACTTCTTTGATGATATTTTGTGCTTCTGCTCTGCTTAAACATCATAGCCACATCTGATTGAATGATCTTTTGTAGAGGACATCACCTACTAGAGAGTATGACATAGCCCTTCTTATGATGTGATGCCCTGCTGACTTGTCCTCTGACAGCTTTTCAGTCTGCAAATATTATATTAATGGCCTACGCCAATCTTCATTGATATCAGCAACTATAACTGTCATTTTGTCTTCTTTTTTGAGCTTGCATAGATTTTTTAGGTCAATTTAAGACAAAACCTGTCTACCTTGTATTGTAATGTCAATGGAACCCTCTGAGGGACACACCAATTCTTTTGCAAGTTTTGTTAAAGCATCGGCATGGGCATCACCTCCCCGAAGAATCTAGTAGAGAGTCACACTAAGAATCTGCTCTAGCAGCCTCATTGCATACTGATCATATTTTGCTAACGTTGGTTTTAAAATCTTGTATTGTCCGGTGACTTATTGGATGTCGAGTTGAGAATTGTCATAGATGATAATATATGTTATATCCATTGAGATTTCCAATTCCATTATGTTGATTAGGGCTTCATATTCTGTTTCATTGTTGGTGCATGACTCTATAAGTGGTATGAGAACCTCAGCATACCTTTATCTGCAGTGACAAAGATTAAACCAATCTCTGCTCTGCCTGGTATAACTGTGCCTGATTCTTTTTCTTTTCTGGTTGACGTAGCTCCAACAATGTACATCTCCCAGCATTGGCAATGGAGAATTCCATATGTAATACCTGCTCATCTGGTAATTCATCATTAAGAGGGGACCAAGCTGGATGTGGGTGTGCAGCGAGAAAAGCGAGAAAATCTACTAAAGCGAGAAAATCTACTAAAATTTGTCCCTTGATAGCTCAGAGGGGAACAAAAGTTATATCAAATTGCAATAAAACCATCGACCATCTTGCTAGACGTCCAAAGAGTGTTTTTCGGGTCATCAAATATTGTAACAGATTGACTTTTGAAATTAGAGTTACCTTATGAGAAAGCATGTAATGTATGAGCTTCTGGATGGCAAAAATCAAAGTTAGACATTGCTTCTCAATAGGCGGATTCCTTATCTCGGTTGGTATTAGACGAAGACTCAAGTAGTAGAGTGCGTTTTCTTTACTCTTATCATTTACTTGGGCTAAGAACGCTCCAAGAGAGTCATCTAAAGCCGCGGTATAAAGTATTAAAGGTTTTCCTGAGATAGGGCTGCCAAAACAGGAGGTGTCATTAAATATTGCTTAACGTCCTCAAAAGCCCGCTGACATTTTCCTTCCCAAACGAATTTGGCATCCTTTTTACCTAATGCCGAGAAAGGTGGACGCCTACCTAAGGGATTAGAAATAAAGTGTCTTAGATATGCCAACTTCACTTGGAAGGAACATTGTTATTTCAATGTTTTGGGTGGAGGAATTTTCAAGATAGCTTTAATCTTATCCGTGTCGATCTCGATTCCCTGATGATGGACAACGAATCCTAAAAAATTCCACAGTCTAAGGGATTCATCTTAAGGCTGTACTGTCATAATCGTTCAAACACGATCCTTAAATTGTACAAATGGTCTATTTTCAGTTTACTTTTGATGACCAAATCATTCACGTAACACTCCACTTGGTTGTTTATGAGGTCGTCAAAGATCCTCGTCATAGCTCATTAGTACATTGCTCTGACGTTCTTCAACCCAAATGGCATCACTGTGTAGTAGAAAATTCCGATCGACGTTCTGAATGCAGTAAGTGCTACATCCTCGGGAGCCATCTTGATTTGCTTGTATCCTGACGATTCGTCCATGAAGGAAAAAAATTCATATGTCGAAGCGATATTCACCATCATTTTTGGTATTGGTAATAGAAATTCTTTTTTTGGACATGTTTTGTTCAAATCCCTGAAGTCAACACATACACAAAACATACACAAATTTGTCCATTGTCCATTTTTCTTCTTAACAGACACAATGTTAGCTAACCATGTGGGGTATTGCTCTTCTCTTACAAAGTTAGCGTCTATTAATTTCTTCACCGCAATAATGACTTTTCGCTTTATTTCAAGGCGCATTCTTCCTGGAGCTTGTTTTACTGGGGTCATATTCTTGTCCACCCCGAGTTTATGAACTACAACTTCTGCTGATAGTTCTAACATTTCATCATAACTTCATGCGCAGCCATCTTTGAATTCTGTTAACAATCTGATCAACTTTAAAGATTCTTCATCATTGTGTAGAGAACTTATAAATATAGGTTGGGGCTGCTCTTCCGTCCCAAGGTTAATTTCCTTTAATTCATCATCAGTTGATTTAATTTCTTCCTCAAATTATGGCAGAGCATTTTCTATCAGTTGATCGGTGGAGCCATCCTCCACATCGAGGCAATCCTCTTTCGATTCACTAGTAGCAATCATGCAAAATTCTGAATCATCGATTGGTCCGACTGTACCAAATCCGAGACCCTCTTTCGAGTTGGGAGTTTGACTTTTAACATTCCATAATTTTTTAAATAGTTGTAATTCACCTTTATGCATTTGTTTTGGTTAGTTTTTTAAATAGTTGTAATTCACCTTTATACACAAGGCAAAAACTAACCAAAAGGCAATTTTATTAAGTCATGTTCCATTAATTCATTAGGATCCTCATTCAAATTTACATGATTTTCAAGACTGGTAGAAGTAGAAGCATGATAAAATTTGATTGGTTTTAAACCAAAGCTACAGACTTCCTTGACCTCTAAACTCTCAACCTTTTGGGGGTGAATTGAAGCAAGGGTCATGGTGTTCACATAGTAGTTTATCTGATCATACATTGTCTTATATTTGCTTTTCTTTGTATCTTCTAAGGAGATATTGTACTGAGGTTTCTTTTGTTTTTTCATTATTATTTCATCTTCAGAACTTTCGTCATCATCAATGTTGATGGTCGGCCTAGTCCGTTCAACAATTAAATTGGTTCTTGCTCATCCACGTCCCGGCCTTGACCTCGGGTCCGCAAATTAAAAGAACTCCCACCAACTTGTCACAAAAGAGTGGTGGAAGCTCGCTGAAGCGGAGCTAAATGGCCTTCTTTTTTTTATTCCTCTGAATCTTCCACTTTATTTGCCACAAATTCATGAGAGAAGATAGTTTTCTTCGGAGGCGCATAACAGGCGGCATCTTCTTGAATGCCAACTTCATGAACTGAAAATGACTATAAATCTAACTTGATGCAATGTTCTTGTCCTTCCTTGTAATACTTAATGCATTAGTGTAGAGAAGATGGATCCTTATTATGTTTGTGAATCCATAGTCAACCAAGTAGGGCCTTAAGAAAGGTCTCGACATCGATGATATGGAATTTAGCGGTTGTTACTTGTTCTCTGACTTTCATCAGTAGTGTAATTGATCCAATGGCTCACACTCCCTTTTGGTTAAATCCTCTTAGCATCATTTTATCGGTCGTGAGTTTTTGAGATTCAATGTCCAAATAGGTCAATATCTTTAGGCTCATCAAGTTGAGGGATGCTCCAGGATCTACCAAAACTCTGGACAACACAAATCTTCCAATGTTAACAGAGATATAGAGTGGATGATTATGGTTGGCGGTACCAAGAAACAAGTCTTCTTCTACGAAGGTTAATCTGTAAAGGTTGCCCCTAACTATTCTTTCAATGGGCAAACTTCATCTTAGGATGTGCTAGCCAACTGGGCTAAGCAAATCTCAGGGTCAAGCAAAGTTGTAACCAGAGTCTCTTTTATCTTCTCTGACAGGATTAGAGCATCGTAGATGCTTAATTTGGCCGACAACTTCCTAAGATGAGCTAGCACATTGTAATTCGATTTTTATGATCATCCAATTTTCTCTTAATTATGTGGTTCTTCCACTAACGAAGGTGGAGGTAGCTCTTCTCAAGTTACTATTTGCTTTCCATTATCTGTTGGAGTTGTTCTCTGAGGTAATACTCTTCCACTCGTTAAGTTCACCTCTGTATTTCTTCTTCTTGAGATACCATTGTCGAATCTTCTCATGTTTCTTCTTTTTCAGTAAGATCTAAGTTGATGGCAAGTGTTGCACCTTAGCAACTCGAGGAATGGCTCCTCACTCCCTGCGCTAACATAATCGGTATTGTAGATGTATTCTTCGGTCTTGTTAACGAGTTCATCAGACTCAAGCATGATTTGAGGATTATTTTGGGAATCGAGATTGAGGTTAGATTGGTCATAATTGATTATGTTATTGCTAGAAACAGTTAAAACGTAGCCGAAATCATAATCATTATATTTATAACACCCCGAAGGGACAAAAAAATAACCATAGAAGGTCAGGGGTGTGAGGGTTTTCTTCCCCGAATATGAGCCAAATAATCTAGTACAGGCAGCCTCTATCTTACCCCCCATGCCATCAGTCTTTGTGGTTGTGTTCTTCATCTTCCTTAGTGGCAGCGGATTTTCTGGCTAAATCTTCATCTCTGGCATGGTAGGCTGAAGACTATGAACGGAAGCTTGTGTTGATGCATTATTGACCTCACTTTTGGTTGAGTTCTAGTTCTTCCTCTTTAGTAGCTTAGGGTCTAGCCATATGACTTTTAAGCTGACAATTACTATAAAACTAGAAAATGAATCCTCACCATTAGAAATTCCAAACATCTCCTTACTCAACTTGAAGTTCCACATAGTGGTCCTAACCTCTAGCACTTAGTAGGTGGAGTCATTATGGGGGAGCTCAAAGAGAGTTCCCATACAACTTCTTGACCTTAGGGTTGACCCTAAGTGTTGGTCTAGAGCTAAGGTACTCACCTCACTCACAATCACTCACAAATACTAACCCAAAATTTCTTGACTTTGATCCCCTAATCATTTGGGAGACTCATGTAGATGGTCCCCTAAACCAATTGTCCCTAGGCTATGGTTTAGCTAAGACTAGTACATTGAGGATCTAAATGGGGTTTCCATTGGTCGATAGCTCATTTATGGTGGTTGACACCCCAATTCAACCAAAAATACTCAACTTGGTCTTTCTGCCCCTGAACTCCCCCAATATACCTAAGTACATTTGAAACCCTAAATTTGGACAAAAATCCCAAATTTACCTAAAATACCCAAATTTGTTCAAAAATCTTTTCAAACCTTTTGAAAACAAACAAATTACCCAAAATCACCAAAAAATTGCCAAATTACCAAAATGCCCCTCCTTAGTCCAAGATTCCAAAAATTCCAAAAAATCCCAAAAATTCTCTAAAGTTTCCAAATATTCCCAATTTCATTTTTCTCAACTACCACATGACCTAATTTGACCAATTTGACCATTTTAACAAAAATCCACAAATTGTCTTTAAAGGCCCAATTTCCTTAAATTCACTTCAAATGTCCATCAATTTGGTCCCAATTTCCCCCAATTTCAACCCTGTACTTAAATTCACCTTCCATGTGACCAATTTAAAAGAAATTAAAGCTCAATTGGCCCAAGCTTTGAGCTCTAGTTTGATTTAGGTGAAAGCCCCAATTTTGGCCACATGAGCTAATCTCACCCAATTAAACCCATCGCCCACTCAATTTGCTACAATTTATGTTGAAAACTCTTCATAACATTCCTAAAAATTAAACTTTACCTTCAATTTGCCTTGATGAAACCTCAACAATTTCATTTAATTTCAACCTAAGTCAAAAGCCCCAAAATTTGCCCCAAATTGGCTATGCCTCCAAATTTCACCAAATTGATTGCCTTAACCCCAAAATTGGCACCCAATTTATGCTGAAAAATCTTCATGACATTCTTATAGACTATTCTTAATAATAAATTTTGACTTAGCCCAAGCCTAGCCCAATCTCGACTCAAGTCTAGCCCAACATGCCCAAAATCACCAAAATTCCTAAATCCTTCAAATTGAAACCCCAATTGAACTTAAAATCCTTCCACTCCTTCACCAAAAAATTTCATTACAATCATCTACATCATATGCATCAATCAATTGGTCCAATTAACATGGCTAGCCTAGACCAAACCCAAGTTATGGTCATTTGCACCCTCTTGGACCTATGCACCAAAATTGACCTAGGCATGTCAAATTGGTCAAAGCACGGTCACCACAACCAAATTTTAGACCCTATTGACCAAGCCAAACCCCATGGAACCACCCAAATGAGCCATGGACCAAGGGATCCCAAACTCAAGAGATTTGATTTCATATTTTCTTAAGCCAAGGATATTTTTGCCAAAACTAAACACCACCCCATTTAATTGCTGTGACATATTTCTCTGGCTCACCTGACCTCCTAGCCACATCCTTTGTCCTGGCCAGCCACCCTAGTGGCTGGAAAATGTCCAAACCCAC
>NW_018226507.1:6500-23427 GCF_001263595.1 Phalaenopsis equestris | reverse complement strand
ATTCAAACCTAGAGGCCGTTCAAACCTAGAGGCCGCCTCATCCAAATTAAATCTTAGAGCCTCTCTGCCCTCCACCTAAGCAAGCATTTTCACCCCCCAATTGGTCATGACAACAGCCCTAAAGCCCATTTTGTAAAAACCTCACTTCCACTGCCATAAAGAGTGTGCTAAAAATTTATCAGAGAGAGCCCTCCAAATTGCTCCCAAAGCCTCTATGAGACCTCCTCATTGCAACCATACCACCACATTGCTCTGAATCCCCTTGTTAGAGTTCAATTATTGAGCTTAAAACCTTGCCGAAGATAGGACAGAGCTCGCCAAACCTCTACACTCCACCAAAATCAAATTACACTCCACCTCACCCATACCTTCACCACAGGGAAAGAAGGAGAAGCCCCATCAAATCCCCCTCATACAGAGCCCCTAACATAGCTCTAGACAAACACCTGAAATCGAGCTTGGTCAAATTCATACCTAGACCCTTCACCACAGCAAGAGGCTTAATCCTTAGCCTCCTTGAACCTCCACGAACGTGTTGAGAACCTCTGAACGAAGCTTCCCTTCTTATAGCAAAGGTATTGAACTTCTCCTCCTGCCAAACTTATTTTAATCCTCTATTTTACTAGAGCTAATTTAATTCCATGATTACTGTATGGATGTGTTCATAACACCTAGATGAGTATTTAGAAACAAACCGCACTTAATTTGGGTAAGAAATGAGTGAGATCTTAAGCTTTGAAAATGGATGGTTCTTGGGCTGAGGCATTGGAGATGATGATGGGGAGCCATCTGATCGTGTGTTTATCTCATCAACGGATGAGATCTAGCCGGATAGCGCCTTCATACATGAACCGCGGGCCGAGTTAGCGCTGAGGTGGATGGTGTCGTCGAATGGGAGTGTGCCGCGTGGAGCTTCGGAGCCACTGTAGGTTGACGCAACACCATGCTTTTAAATAGATAAATAGGGTATTTTCTGATTTAAGTAAATAGCCCTAACTTCAAAAATCCATATCTTGGTGTAGAAAAATCACAAAAATAAAATAAAAATACCCACTTGCTCAGTGAATAGAGGATAACAATGTGAAAATAATTTGAAGTTTGTTTGATGCATATTTTATTTTTAATTAATTAAATATATTTTTGAGTCTTTTAATTCTCCATGCATATAGACATTTCATCATGAATTGAAATTTTGGCATGTTTTTGCCTCTATCTTATGGAACATACTCTGATTTTTTCAAAGTCAGACGCTATCTCTAGACATAGATCTATATTTTTCAAGTATATGTCTATTATTTGCGTAAATTAATCATAGTAATTAGCATTTTGCTTAGAAAATTTGAAGAAAGTTTAGGAAGGTTTGCTATGACCAGAGAACCTTTTGGAAAATATTTCATGGGTTAAGTCATTAAAAGTGCACTTAGTTTCCACCAATCCTCAATCCTAAAACACAAATCCTAAAACACAAATAAAATTAATTTTGGGAAACAAAAATATCTAAATGACTTAATTTGTTATTGCCACTGTGATTTATAGTCCATAGAACTCCCTATAAAAAATTTCAAAACATTTGGAGCTCATTTAATAACTAAAATTAATTTTTCAAGATAAATGTCATTTTTAACACCAAATTGATTTTTAATAATTAAAATATAACTCAAAAAATTATACAAATTTTTTTTTGGAGTTCTCTGTGATCAGAGGAATTTTTAAAAATAATTTTAAAATTAAAATAAAAAATTCATTTTCAACTCCATTTTCAATATTTAAATAATTAAAAAACGATAAAATTCATGAAAATGTTATAAATTGTTTGCTAAGCACGTGGGAATAAATAAAATATTTTTCCTAATTTTCTAAGTGAAGATATTTAAATTTAAAGCTTAAAATAATTTTTAAAAGTTAAAAATGGATTTTCACAACAATAACTCTAAAAATTCAAGGAAAAATTATAAGAACAATAAAATTTTAAAAAAATATAAAATCTTCTCCTCTAAGTTCTTTGACCTCAAGGAGACTTTTTAAAAATACAAACCTTAGTTTTCTCCATTTAAATATTTTGTAATTAATAAATACTCCAGAAATTAAATTAATTCTTAAAATTCAAATATAATTCAATAAATCATGAATTTTAGTACCAATGCTTCTTTGGTCTAATTCTACCACCAGTAAAAATTTCAAGGGATTAAGCTTTGCCTTGCTCAAGTTATTTAATTTTCTTTAAAAAATCCTGCTTTTGCATTAAAATAAATATGTAAATTAAATTAAAATTTGAAAAATCACATTTTCTCCTCTGATGTCTTAGTTGACCCATGAGTGAGGTGGGATAAAATTTTAAAGTCATTTAAACTGAATTTGACAAATTATGAAGTAATAGAGCCTTACGAGCAAAAGTGTAATTTTGAAAATTTAGCCTTAATTAACATTTAGGCTTAATTTAAGAAGGGAAAAGGGTAACCTCTGATTTTAGCTAATTATTTGGATGATTGAAACATAAGGGTATTAATTGGTAGAAACCAACCTCTCTCTTTCCATGATCGAGTAACAAATTTGTAATTCCTTAAATTATTAAAATTTGGAAGTTTATTAAATTAAATGATCTTAGACTTAGGGGTATAACCTTGGAAGTTGATAACTCACTAATTTAATACCCCCACTTGATGTTCAAATGATGTTTAAGTGTTTTGAAAATGAATAATTATCATCACTTAGAAAAAAATTCAACTTCTTCCAAAATAACCAAGACATCTACCTAGGTCTAAAGTGCTTAGCGGTGACTTAAGCTAAATCAAATTTTGTTAAATAAGGATTAGAAAAGTGAACTTAATTAAAAAATGAACACCTTTGAAAAACTACGAGCCCAAATTAAGAAGTTGGCTGTGTCATGATAACACTAACTTACCCCTTTAAGGGTCTTCACCCACATATATCTCAAATTAAATTATAAGTGATAATTACCCTACTCTTAGGTTTAATTGAAACATCAATGTTCATTGAGCATTAAAGGTATTTTTAGAATGAGTTATTAGGCAACATAACAAATTTAAATGAACTTGAGACTTTTCACCAGGCAATGAGAGGGAACCATGGACCTGCTTCTTTCTCCATACCTGTTGGATACCTCAGAGGTCTATTAAACTTAATATGTTTTGCTTGACGAAATCATCCTTAATCAAACTAATAGAGACCCACCAAGATATGACCAAGGTTTAGGTAGGTCACTAAAACCTTACTTTTTCTGCTTCACATAAAATGCTCTAACACACATTTTGAGTTTTAGGTGGTGGAACGAGAAGACTCGCCATGTACGCTTTTATAGTTTACTGCATTGTCTTTTCTTAAGCTTTCCATACTGTGCTTACTTACCTGCATGTATGAACAAAACAAAAACATACATGCTAAACAACGATGTCACCCTGCATGAAAACTAAAACTATCAGGATAGCTACATAACCATAACCAAAACAAAAACTAAAATCAAACAAGATAAAAATCACCTTCACAACATTCAAAATATAAAATAACTTAAAATTTAATCACAAACATTACACAAAACAACAACTACAACTAAATTAAGACGTCTCTATCGGATGATCGAGAATCTCTTGAAGGAGGTAACCTACAGTTGCTAATGAGGCTTCCCACGGTCTAAATGAAAGTAGTGAACTGATTAGGTTAAGTTTAGGAAATTCATTTGCTTTTTATTTTTTATTTTTAAATATTAAATAGTGGTGTCGGAATGAGGGAACCGTGAGATCTTAACCAGTGTTGCTCTAATCAACTTTAACATCCCCCGTAACATTTAAAGAACTTCAAGCATAGGGCTGTCTGATTTGACATCATAATTTGACACCCTAGAAAACTTAAACTCGCCATGACAAGGAATTTGGAGCTAGCATGGTGGACAGCATGACCATCTTCAACAGCAAAACCTATCTTCCCCAGCTAAACCATTCCTTCCTTAGAACTAAACAACCAAGCCATAGGATTTCAAGGTTGTATGCTTATGCAACATAAATCTTCACCTCATCTTTAGGCCTTTGTACAACTCTGATGTACAATATAAGTTGTAACTCATCTTAGGATTCGAAGGTTGTCGTCCGTCATGACCTAAATCTTCACATCTTCCAGGCTATTTGTGTGATCGTTTTACACGAATGTAAGCCCTAACAAATAAAATTGGCAGGATGAAACACTTAAATATTTCTCCTCAAAATTGAAGCTAAATAATAGGATAGACCGGGAATTCACTGAGGTTCTCCTCCGTATCCATGACATCGCCTAGTTCTTTCTCCTTTGGATTCCAAAAACAAAATGCTCCAAATTTGAGCCAATCCCATTTCACAGCTCTTCGTCCGATCTCGTTGAAAAGTCCTATCCTTTTTAAATCCTTAAAGATAATATTTCCTTATTTTTATCTAGAGTTTTCTTAAATGACTTCGATCATTTAGGGTGTAATTAACTATAGGGGCTTTCCCTTATAGGAAGCTTGTCCGAACCCAACTTAATATATACCCTATTTAATTCTTCATATTAAATCGGCAAAACTGTTGGAAAATTAAATGATTTTGCAGAACAAACGAACGTCATACATTTCTTAGTTTAAATGATTGAGCCTCATCCTCAAGTCTTTTATTTATCCTTTAGGATAGATACATGATTTGAGGTACAACGCTCCTTCATTTAAACTATAAAAAATATGGGGCCAGATTGATTTATATTTTTCTAAGCAATTATATGACCTTCCAAAGTGGGAGAGAAGGTTTTGATTCCTGCGGCCGACAGCTTCTTACGGGCAACTCATCAACCAAAATAGTGTTGACAGCTTCTAGCGACTCTGCTGGGGACAAGCTTTTCTCTCCATTTAAATAAGGAAATATTATCTTCACACATCGGTAATGTGTTCATGTCCCTCTTGGACCAGATTACTTTTCTTCCGTTGACATACTTTACCCATTTCTGTCTTGGGAAAGTACGATCAACTCTTTTGGACTTCAGGACTGTCTGTTCAATCACCTTTGAACTGAGGGGTTTAGGAGGCCATTTAGGACTCCTTAAATCTTCATGAGAGGTCGAACCCGCAATAGGTGTGTTGGTGGACTAGTTCCACCTAAGCATTGTATGTTGCTAAATGGGCCCCGCACTGGGTCCTAAAACACTTCACATCTCCTTTTTGACTTTAATTTGTTATTTTGCAAACTAAATCAAATAGTATTGTGTTGCGCGCACTTTAAAATTTTCTTATATTAACTAAAATTTTCTACTTTAAAATTACCATTTTGCTGAAAAATTCTAAAATTCCCAAAACTAAGACTTACCCGATCTAAAAATCAACCTCGTTTAATTTTCAGTGCTTGCAGTAAAATTACAAGGTTTCAGCCATATAGCTAACCCCAAAGCTTTTTGTTTTAAAGTTGCTGCAATGGCCTACCCAACCTGACTTTTTCTTGCAACCTGCCAACGTGCCATGAAGCCTGCAATGTTGCTCCTGCCATTAAGTTTGGAGCTAGATTTGAAGACCTCAAGGTTATCCTCAGAAAGGCCCCGTTCGTCATAATGAAAGTCACCGCTCCAGAAATTCAGGACATGTCTGCTGAGTTCAACCTGAACTGTCTTCAGGACTTCCCTTCTTATAAGAAGGCCAAGACTATTGTTTCCACTATGGGACCTACCAAGTCTATTGTTCCCGCTGCTGGTAAGGGGAAAGAAGTAATGATCATTGAAGATTTGACTAAAGGATTGGTCGTCCCGCCATCAGTGTTCAAAATCTGATCAAGTTCAAAGACTGCACCACTAACCCGAACTCAGAAGAGAAACACAACAGAAGAGTTCGGAGGGCTACTAAAGCCCAGACTCCTGAGGAAATACCTATCGAGGAAAAGCCTCATCAAGAAGAGTTAGAATTACCAGAAATATATCAACTTTTGCGAGGAAGTATATTCCATCCTTTAATGGATACCTACGGATACAGAGTATTCAGAAAATTTCCGCTGCATTACCGTTACCTCATGGGCAGGGTGTGGAGAGAAAGAAGTCTACTCCTATCACCTGAGTCAGTTCAATTTTTCAGAGGCTAGCCGCCAAAGATGGTTGTTCAGTCAATGAATTACTTAAACGAGTGGGGCATGCAATTTCCCCTCGTATGAAGAAAGAAATTTTAAAGTACATCAAGTTTGCCAAACGACCTCAAAGGTTAACTGAAGATTTGCCTGCTCGTGTTCCCGTCTGGTTCCTCTGGTTCCTCATAGGAAGCAAAGTTGATACCGCTATTGTCACCACAAATTCCATCACTACCAGGACCACAGGCCGTCGACCTGTTAAGTCAAGACTGGGTCCAAGAATTCTACCTAGAACACACTACAAAGGCATTTCTAAAATTTCAAAGAAAAATAAATTATCTGGTACCGTAGCTGGTCTGCACCATGGGGAGCATACTTCTTCTCAACATCTCGATGTTTCAGGTATGACACCCCGTCCTAAGACATCACCGTCAAAACAGAAGGTGTGGAAAGGTATGGATACCCAAGGTTGTTGTACCAATATGGTCCAGTAAGCCTGCAGAACAAGATCACAGAATGAAGCCAGGGTCCGAAGTATCTGACATCGTCGCAGCAATTGCCAGTGAAATTCAAGAGCAACAATCAAAGAATCAATGATCAAAGAAAAATTTGAACGGCTCAGAGTCCAGATTTCCAAGTTGGCTCGAGAGCACGGAGTCTCCATCAATGATGATGATGAAAATTTTGACTAAGATGACTACCTTGAAGAAGATTTCATGTATGTCCATGTTATAAAAACTAGAGCTGCTGCATCTACGCGCAAGGCTTAACCTCTCGTCGAAGAGAACGCCGTAGCTGAGCTACGTAGGGCTATTCTCCTAAGGGATGAGCAAGTCAGCCAACTGGATAAAAGGATAGAAGAGATGGCTGCCACCATGACCGCCATGGCCACCAGTTAGAGGGGACGCCCCCCAACCCCCCCGCCATGGCCACCATTGAGGGGCAATCACAAGCACTGTAAGTAGGTTCTACGGAGATCAACCAACCAGAAATCATACATATCATGGATGAAAGAAGAGAATTTGCCTCAGCAAACAAATACGAACAACCAAAGAAGGATTCTCCAACGAGTGCCATACTAGAGAAAAAATTTAAGCAAATGGTCGAGCAAGTTCGTGAGGCCTTAACCCAATCTAAGGGCTGTGTGTTGATTCTAAAGGGTAGACCCTATCCGGAGGAATTCGTTGGCGTACCCTTCCCCAAGGGTGTTGTGGCCCCAAAGTTCAAAATATTTGATGGGATTAGAAGGGGATAAGAAATCCCAGACAACATATAGCACACTTCCGAGCCAGTTTTTTCAACACAAGAAATAGTGAAGCTCTGCTCTTCCAATAGTTCATCAGCAGCTTGTCAGGGATCGCATTCGATTGGTATGCCGATTTGCCCAACGGATTAGTTAAGACATTTGTCAAGCTGGAATAATTATTTGTGAAGAGATTTACATGAGCGTAACACCATATCTCTATAGGAGAACTCATGATGGAAAAGTAAAAGCCCAACAAGACTTTGGTGAATTACATTTCGAGGTGGAGAAACCTTAACATGAAGTGTGAACCACAGCTACAGGAACATCATTCGATTGAGATCTTACTCAAAAGCATCTACGGGTCAGTAGCTTTCATGCTCAAGTGACTCACCATCAAATCCTTCAAGAAGCTACTCAGTAACGCTAGCAGTCTTCAAAAAGAAATCGAACCTATGGATTCATACGAGAAGTCCAAGGCAACTAGAGTGTTTGAAAAGAAGTCGGGAATAGTAGCGACTGTCGATAAGAGAAAATAACCAATGATGATATATCCAGAAAATCCTTACCAATCTTCATCATACCAAGCTTAGAAATAGAATAGCCAGTCTAGCTAGTGACCACCTCAAGGAGGATCATCTCGAATAGAGAATAAGAGAATATCTCTAGTAGAACGGCAGAAAATGGTGTATTCTTTCAAAGATGAAGCCATGTCTAAAATGTTCAGAAGTTTGATGAAGAAGTCTGAGTTCAGACTACCAGATCCAAAGAAGCCCAACGAAGTTGACAGGAAAGATGAACCAAATTATTGCCCATACCACAGATTGCTGGGGCACACTATAAAAGAATGTTTCATCTTTAAGGATTGGCTCGATAAAAATCTCAAAGAAGAAAATATAAAGATCCCCAAATAATATTTAAGGGAACCTGAAAAAGGTTCCATAAATATGATTTTGGGGGAGCCAATTTCTCTGATTGATCCATATATTGGAGAAGAGGGATGGAGTACTACTTGGGATGAGCTCAAGTGGGTCCTCAAGATTCATCAAAACATTCTTCTGCATATATCAAAAAAGATGAATGGAATGAAGTTTGGAGCAAATCGTCCAAGAAAATATTAAATCAAATCCAGAATGCATCAAAATAAGCCTCCGTTCAGAATCTTCAGCCTGTCAAGCCACAAGAGCTGTCGTCGTCAAAGACAAAGAAAAAGAAGAACACTACCACTACGAAGATTCATAGCACGGGGGGTAGGATAGGGGCTGCCTCTACTAGACTGGTTATCTCGGATTCGGAGAACAAAATCCTCAAACCCCTGACTTTGTATGATTATCTATTTGCCCCTCCGGGGTCTTGATTTCGGCTACGTTTTAACTGTTTCTAGTGATGATGTAATTGATTGTGACCAATCTAGCCTTAATCTTGATTCCCGCAGTGATTCTCAAATCATACTTGAGTCCGATGAACTCACTAACAAGACTGAAGAAAACATCAATGATACCAACTACAATAACACTGGGAGTGAGGAACCAATCCTCGAGCCCAAGGGTGCACCGCTTTCCATCAACTTAGATCTTTCCAACAAAGAAGAAACACTTGAAGATCAACGAAGGTACCTCAATAAGAAAAATTTATAGAAGTAAACTTAAGGAGCAGGAGAGTATTACCCCCGAGGACAGCTCCAACAGATAAAGGAAAACAAATATTAACTTGAGAAAAGCTACCTCCACCTCCACTAGTGGAAGAGCCACATAACCAAGAGAAAATTGGAGGATTATAAATAATGGATTACAATGTGCTAGCTCATATTAGAAAATTTTTGGCCAAATTAAGCATCTACGATGCTATGATCCTATCAAAGGATATGTATCAAAGGAGATGAGAGAATCTCTGGTTACAACCCTTCTTGACCCAGAGATTTGCTTAACTCAGTTGGCGTTTAACTCGTTTGGCCAACCCATCCTTAGATGAAGTTTGTTCATTGAAATAACAGCTTGGGGTAACCTTCACAGATGAAGATTTGCTGCTTGGTATCGCTGACCACAATCAACCACTCTACATCTAGGTTAACATCGACAGATTTTTGTTGTCAAGATTTTTAGTGGATCCTGGAGCTTCACTCAACTTAATAAGCCTACGGACATTGGCCTATTTGGATATCAAAGCTCAAGAGCTTACAACCGATAAAATGATGCTAAGAGGATTCAAACAAAAGGGAGAAAGAGCCCTTAGATCAATTAAATTGCTTATGAAGGTTGGAGAACTAGTAACAACCACTAAATTCCATATCATTGATGTCGAGACTTCTTTCAACGCTCTACTGGGTCCACCATGGATTCATGAATACAACATGGTTCCATCGTCTCTACACCAGTGCATCAAGTACTAAAAAGAAGGACAAGAACATTACATTAAGAGAGATCTACAACTGTTTTCAGCTCATGAATTTGGCATTCATGAAGATGCTGCCTACTACGCGCCTCCAAAGAAAACTATTTTCTCTCGTGAAAGTGTGATAAACAAAAGTAAAGATTCAGAATAATTTTAATGGCAGGGCCATTAAACTCCGCTTCAGCGATCTTCCACTTCTATTTTGTAACAAATTGGTGGAGGTTCTTTTAGTTCGCGCACCCGAGGTCGAGACCAGGGACGTGGACGGGGAAGAGCCAACTTAATCATTGAACGAACTAGGTCAACCATCAACATTGGTGATGAGGACAGTTCCGAAGATGAAATAATGATGACAAAATAGAAGAAACCACAAAACAAGATATCCTTAGAAGATGCTGAGAAAAGCGAATATGAGACAATGTATGATTGGATAAATCACTATGTGAATGCTATTACCCTTGCTCCGATCCTCCCTCAAAAGGTCGAGAGTTTAGAGGTCAAGGAAGTCCGTAGTGCTGGTTCAAAGCTGATCAAATTTTACTGTGCTTCTATTTTTACCAATCTTGAAAATCATGTAAATTTGGATGATGATCCTAAATTTGGATAATCATGTAAATTTGGATGATGATCCTAATGAATTAATTGAATTACCTTTTGGTTACTTTTTGCCTTGGGTACAAAAGTTAATTCAGCAGGGACACTTGCCAAACCAAATGCCAAAAAATAAATTATAACTTTTTGAAAATTTATGGAGAGTTAAAAGTCAAACTCCCAACTCAAAAGAGGGTCTCAAATTTGGTACAGTCGGGTCAATCGATGATTCAGAATTTTGCATGGTTGTTGCGTGAATCAGAAAAGGATTGCCTCGAAGTAGAGGATGACTCTACTGATCAGCTAATAGAAGATGCTCGGCCAGAATTTGAAGAAGAAATCAAGTCAACTGTTGGTGAGTTGAAAGAAATCAACTTCGGCACTGAAGGGAAACCACGACCTACTTTTATAAGTTCTCTACTCAACGATGAAGAACCTTTAAAATTGATCAAATTGTTAAAAAAATTCAAAGATTGTTTCGCATGGAGCTATGATGAAATGCCATGAAATGCCAAGACTATCAGCAAGACTATCAGCAGAGGTTGCAGTTCATAAATTTGGGGTGGACAAGAATATAACCCAAGTAAAAAAAGCTCTATGAAGAATGCACCTCAAAATAGAGCAATAAGTCATCGCCGAGGTTAAGGAATTAAAAGACGCTAACTTCGTAAAAGAAGAGCAATACATGACATGGTTGACTGACATTGTACCTATTAAGAAGACAAATGGACATATTCGTTTTTGTGTAGACTGCAGGGATTTGAAAAAGGCATGTCCAAAAGATGAGTTTTCACTACCAATACCAGAAATGATGGTGGATATCGCTTTAAAACATGAAATTTTCTTCTTCATGGACGGATCGTCGGGATACAACCAAATCAAGATGGCTCCCAAGGATGCAAAACTCACAGCCTTCAGAATGCCAATCGGGATTTTCTGTTACACAGTGATGTCGTTTGGATTGAAGAACGTTGGAGAAACATTCTAATGCGTAATGACGAACATTTTTGACGACCTCATTCACAATCAAGTGGAATTCTACGTGGATGATTTGATAATCAAGAGTAAATAAAAAAAATAGACCATTTATATGATTTGAGGATTGTGTTTGAACAGTTACGACGGTATGACCTTAAAATGAATCCCTTAAAATGCGCTTTCGCTATTACCTCCAGAAAATTTCAACGATTCGTTGTCCATCATTAGGGAATCGAGATCAACTCAGATAAGATTAAAGCTATCTTATAAATGCCTCCACCCAAAACCTTGAGGAAACTACGTTCCTTTCAAGTGAAGTTGGCATATCTGATACGCTTTATTTCTAATCTCTCAAGTAGGTGTCACCACTTCTCGACATTAATTAAAAAGGATGCTAAATTCATTTGAGAAGAGAAATTTGAGAAGAGAAATGCGAGAAATGCCAGCGGGCCTTTGAGGACCTTAAACAATATTTAATGACACCTCCTGTTTTGCAGCCCTTATCCAAGGGAAACCTTTGATACTCTATACAGCGGCCTTAGACGACTCCCTTGGAGCTCTCGTCACCCAAATCAACAATGAGGGTAAAGAAAAGGCACTTTACTATTTAAGTCATCGTCTAACACCGACTGAGATAAGGTGTCCACCTATCGAGAAGCATTGTCTAGCTTTAATTTTCACTACCCAAAAGCTTAGACATTACATGTTTTCTCATAAGATTACCCTATATTCAAAAATTAATTCGTTGCAATATTTGATGACCCGATCAACACTCTCCGGACATCTAGCAAGATGGTCAATGATCTTATTACAATTTGATATAAATTTTGTTCCCCTCCGTTCTATCAAGGGATAGGTTATAACAGACTTTCTCGCTGCACACCCACTGTCACACCCACTGTCAGCTGGGTCCCACTGTCAGCTGGGTCCCCTCTCAACGATGAGTTACCATACGAGCAAATACTACAAATGGAATTCTCCAGCGCGCAATGCTGGGAAATGTACTTCAGCGACACTTCTTTAGCCAGAAAAGAAAAAGGATCAAGCACAGTCATATCAGGCAAAGCAAGGATCGGTTTGAGCTTTATCACGCCAAATAAGGGTATGCTGATATTCTCTTACCACTTGACAGAGCCATGTACCAACAACAAAGCAGAGTATGAAGCTTTAATTACCAGTTTGGAACTGGCAATCTTAATGGATATAACAAACATTGTCATCTATGGTGACTCTTAGCTCTTCATCCAACAAGTCACCGGACAATACAAAATTTTACAAAATTTTGAAACCAAGATATTTTGAAACCAAGATTAGCAGAATATCACAGGTATGCAATGAAGCTGCTGGAACAGATTCCCTACTTGACTTTCTACTGGATTCCTAGGGAAGATAATGCCTATGCCAACGCTCTAACAAAACTCGCTAAGAAGCTGACGTGTCCCCCGGAGGATTCCATTGAAATCACAGTACAAGGAAGATAATCAATGAAGATTGGTGCAAGCCATTAATAGAATATTTGCATATTGAAAAGCTGCAAAGGACAAGTCTGAGGCACATCACATTATAAAAAGGGCTATGTCATATTCCTTAGTTGGTGATGTCCTCTACAGGAGATCATTCAACCAGATGTGGCTGAGGTGTCTTAGCAAAATAGAATTACAAAATATTGCAAAGAAGTACATGCCGGATTGTGTGGCTGTGGCGCTCACCAGTTCTCACCAGTTAGAGCCAAAGATGAAAATGAAGATTAAAAGACTCAGATATTATTGGCCAGCAATGATGTCCGACTGTATGGATACAGCCAAAAGATGTCCCCAGTGTCAGGTGCATGGGGTGGTCTTACACCAATCTCTGAATGTGCTACACCCAATGTGCTACACCCAACCCTTACACCCAACCCTTACCTCGTGGCCATTTGAGTGTTGGTGCACGTACATAATAGGTCTGATACACCCTCTGTCCTCCAAATGACAAAGGTTTATACTTGCCCCTACAAATTATTTCTCCAAACGGGCAGAGACAGTGTCGTTACGAGAGGTTACAACATAACACGTCCTTTAATTCTTCAAAAGTCAAATCGTCTACCGTTTGGGAGTACCGTGAAGAATAATTTCCGACATTGGGACAGCTTTAAAAGCACCAAAATCAAAAATTTTGTCAAAAGACACGGGATAGATTAGAGATACTCTACAATTTATTATCCCAGAGCAAATGGATCTGCTGAGGCCTTCAACAAAACACTGATATAAATTTTGAAGAAAACATTGGATGAAAACATAAGGGATTTGCACAATAAATTGTTAGAAGCTCTGTGGGCCTATCGGATGACGTTCATAACTCCCACTCAGTGTACACCCTACATGCTCGTGTACGGGTCTGAGTTCGTGCTACCGTTAGAAATTTAGATGCCATCTCTTAGAGTCATAGTGGTCATAGTAGCAAACCAACTCACAACAGAAGAAAGTGCGAAGCTCAGAGTTGATGAATTAGAGAGTCTTAAAGGAAAATAACTTGAAGCACAACAACATTTGGAACTTTACCAGACAAAGATAATACAAGCTCATGACAAATTGGTCCACCTAAGAGCATTCAAAGTTGGTGACCTCATCCTCGTGCTCAAAAAACCTATTCTTGCACGCCGCAAGATAGGTGAAAAATTTTAGCCAACTTGGGAGGGACCATTTGTCATTGAAAAGGTCTATGCAGGAGGAGCCTACTAGTTAGTAGACTTTCGGGGTGAAAAACCCATGCTACCAATCAACGGACGATACCTGAAGATATACTACGCAACCTGACATTGCTTGCCGCCACTTGATTTGAAATTTTGAAATTTTGACTGTTTTGAGATTATCTATGTGGCCAAAAGTCTGTGACCAGGTCCAACATTTTTGTAACAAAATTAACCTCAATATAATGAAAAATTTTGAAAAGAATTACACTTCAAATTCTTTCCTTTCTACCATTGAACTTAATATTCTACTAAACTAAATAAAATTCACGCATAAATAAATGATCTCTTCACCAAAATAAACTAAAATTTCCTTTAATAAATACTTTGTTTTGTTCTTGTTCACGCTAAGTTTCAGCCCACTGACAATTTTCCTATCGTCTGCAAAAAAATGTCAAGCCAGAGGCTCATCTTCTCCTTTAAAGATGGCTGAAATCTCACACTAAATGAAGAAATGGTGCCGCAGGGCGACACTATAGATTTCAACATGGAATTTAACCAAGTCGGCATAGATTACGAGGGGCCTTTAATAAATATCGTCAGTCAATGGGAAAAAGAAGGGTTACCCTCACTGATAAGGTTGACCACCAAAGATAATGCGTCACTGAAAGGAAAAAATGTGATGGTACAACAGGACCTAATAGAGGGGCCCAATGGTCTACCATCCAAGATAGCTATGCTAACTGAGGGCCTGGTCGCTGCTGATAATGAAAGATTGCCAGATGCTCCACTACAAAGAACGCAGTGCAGAAATGCTAGCCACCGAAAGCAGAGGGCTTTCTTACGAGAGGAGAAAAGATGCCAAAAAGAGCCAAAAAATTACTCACCTCTAATCCTGAGGGGAACATTTATGATCCAGGCATGAGAGAAACTTCTTCAAGCTTGCCTGCCAGAGATGATGAATCAAGATTTGTTACAGAGCCAGAAATACCACTAGCTTCAAATGTTCTATGCACGGGTTGCCCTACTTGCAACGCTGAAATACCTGCACAATCGTTGCCTATGGGGGCATTCGTGGAATTCCCAGACTGCAATGTCTTGCACCTACAACACTACAATACCTTAGAGGAGTACGCCTCTATAGATGATAGATCTCAGACTGTGGATTACCTAATAGAGGCAGAGCCCAATGTCCCAATGGATGTAGAACCATATGTTTCAAGGGGTGAAGCCTTTATGGATGACTTTTCAGTGTTTGGAACTATATTTGACTCATTTTTCCAACATTTATCTAAATTTCTTAAGCGCTATGAAGAAACAAATTTAGTCCTTAACTAGGAAAAATGCCAATTTATGGTAGGAGGAGGAATTATATTAGGTCATCATATGTCAAAAAATGGTATGGAAGTAGATCCTGCTAAAATTCAAGTGAACGCTAATTTACATTCAACAACAAATGTAAGGAAAATTAAGAGTTTCTTAGGACATGCTGGATTCTACAGGCGATATAGTAAAGACTTTTCTAAGATTGCTAACCTTTTATGCCATTTATTGGAGAAAGATGCAATTTTCAATTTTGATGAGGAATGCCTAAGATGAGATTTTGATGAGGAATGCCTAAGAGCTTTTAAATTATTAAAAGAAAAATTAATCACTGCACCAATTATAGTTTCACCAAATTGGGAAAAACCTTTTGAACTTATGTGTGATGCAAGTGATTGTGCCGTGCTATTGGAGCTATTTTAGGACAGAATCATGATAAGATTTTCAAAGTTATCTATTATGCTAGTAGAACTCTTAGTGAAACACAAATTAATTATACAACAGCTCAAAAAGAGTTATTAGCAATCGTATATGCCTTTGATAAATTTAGATCATATTTGATTGGAACTCATTGTATAGTGCATACAAATCATTCTGCTATTAAGTACTTAATGAAAAAGAAGGATACTAAACCGAGACTTATAAGATGGTTTCTTCTTTTACAAGAATATAATTTTGAAATAGTAGATCATAAGGGAACTGAAAATCAAAATGTTGATCATTTGTCCAGGCTTGAATTTGAAAAACCACTCTGTTTAGAAAAAGAAATTAATGAACATTTTCTAGATAAAAAATTGTTCACCGTAAATGAGTGGCGTGTTCCGTGGTATGCTGACATTGTGAACTATATTGTTAGTGATTTTAAACCCTATGGAATGACATACTAACAAATGAGGAAATTTATTTCTGAAGCTAAGACTTATTTTTTGGATGACCCATATTATATAAACAAGGAAAGGATCTGATTATTTGAAGATGTGTACCATTAGAAGAAACTTATGAAATTATATAAAAAAGTCAAAATTCTGATTTTGGGGGACATTTTGGTGTTGATAAAACAACATACAAAATTACACAATCTGGCTTTTATTGGCCCATAATTTTTAGAGATGTTAATGCTTATATCAAAACTTGTGATAGAGGTCAAAGAGTATGCAATATTTCTAGAAGAAATGAGATGCCCCTCAATTATATGCTAGAAGTTGAAATATTTGATGTTTGGGGATTAGATTTCATGAGAGCATTTATACCATCTTTGGAAAATTTATATAATCTGTTAGCAGTGGACTATGTATCCAAATCGATAGAAGTTGTTGCTTTACCTCGAAGTGATGCTCAAAGTGTTGCAAAATTTTTGAAAACGAACATATTTTGTAGATTTGGGATGCAGAGAGTTATCATTACTGATGGGGGAAGTCATTTCAGAAATGCCATTATGGAGAAGTTATTAAAGAAATATCATATAAATTATAAGATTGCTACTGCTTATCATCTTCAAACAAGTGGTTTGGCTGAATTTTCCAATTGGGAAATTTAAAGAATTATGAAAAAATTTGTGAATCCAACCAAAATGGATTGGTCAGTCAAACTTGACTATGCTTTGTGGGCTTATAGGACTGCATATAGAACTCCTATAGGAATGTCCCCATATAGGCTAATATTTGGGAAAGCTTG
>NW_018226507.1:5114-6280 GCF_001263595.1 Phalaenopsis equestris | reverse complement strand
ATGGAGCTGTGGATATTAAAGATCTTAATTCTGAGAAAATTTTTAAAGTGAATGGACATAAACTGAAACCTTATTATATAGGGGATCAACATAAATATAATGATGGAATGATGTTGGGTCAACCAGAATGAGCACTAGTTACGTCGGGCTGACGACGTAAAACCAAGTGCTTTGTGGAAGGCAACCCATCGTTATCAGTGTGCTTTTGCTTTGATTTTTGTTTTGAGTCTGATTAAGAAATTTAGGGTAGTATTTTTGAATTTATTATGTGTTAGTAATGATTTCTAGACTTTATTTAGAGACCTAGACATGTTAGAATGAGAATTTGGACGTTAAGTTGACTGGTGCAAAATATGCACTGGAGCTTAACTTAAGCGCACAGCAGTTTAATCACATGTGCAAATTTTGATTTCTAGAAGGTATAACTGCAATTTAGTTGGAATAAATGTGTCTTGGCAGTTTCTAGTCATGTCTAGAAGTTATGAGGGGGAACTAGGCCTATAAATAGAGGGGGTTTGTGAAGGAATTTCACCCCAGATTATTTTTAGCCCTAAAAGTCTAAGAAAGAGAGAGATTTAGAGAAAATGTCTTCATGGGAGATGAACTTTAAGAAGAAGAAGAAAGAAGACATGAAGAAGAAGTTCATTAGTCAAAGTGCATAGCAAAGTGCATCAAAGTGCATAGGAGATGTATAATGGTTTCTTAGCTGTTAGTATTGAAGGGATATCTGAGAAGATCAACAAGATGGAGAATATTATATCTATATTAGATACTAAGGTGCTTGAATTGCATGCTCTATAACATATTGTTGACCTCACTTTTGGTTGAGGTCTAGAAACTTCTTTAGTAGCCTAGGTCTAGCCATAGGACTTTCCTATTGACTAGTCTCAACTATTAGAAAAGGTACCCTCACTATTAGAAACTCAAAACTCTTTTCTTTACTCAACTTGAAGTTCCACATATTGGTCCTAACCTATAATACTTAGTCGGTAAGATTATTATGAGACTCAAGAAGAGTTCCTATAGGGTTACTTGGCCTTAGGATTGACCCTGGGTGTTGATTTGGAGCTAAGGTACACTATACCCTTACCATATTTTCACAATACCCTCACAATACCTTGGATAAGATCAAAATATGGGGATCCAAAATGGGGATTTCATTGATC
>NW_018226507.1:2258-4729 GCF_001263595.1 Phalaenopsis equestris | reverse complement strand
TGAAAATTTTTTATAAGGTCATTTGTGACCAAATACAACAATCAATTTGAGCTTAGCCCAAAGCTAGCTCAAGTTTGACCCAAATTTGACCCTTAAAGGCTTAATTTAGGTCTAAACCCAAACGCATCAAAATCCATACAAATTGACCATCAAATCAACTTCAAAACAACTTTAATCATTCATGAAAGTTGTTCATCATAATGTTTTACATCAAATAAAATAATCAATTTGGACTTAGACCAAAGCTAGCCCAAGTTTGACCCAAGTTTAGCCCTACATGCTTAATTTAGGTCTAAATCCAAACCCATCAATACCCATTCAAATTGATCACCAAATCAACTTCAAAACAATTTTCTTCCTTCATGAAAATTGTTCATTATGATGTTTTTCACAAACCACAATAATTAATTTGATCTTAGCCCATGACTAGCCCAAGTTTGATCCAAACTTAGCCCAATATGCTTAAAATGGGTCAAAAATAAAAAATTCACCAAATTGATTAATCAATTGACCTCAAAATGACTTTCACCCTTCATGAAAGTTGTTCCTCATGGTCTCTAACTCCAAATTCCATATTTAATTGGGCCAATTTTTATGCCTAACCTAGTCCAAACACAAGATTTGGTCATATGCACCTTTTTGGACTTATGGTCAAATCCAAACCAATTGAGTTTGGTATGGTCAAATGAGCCTTAACCTAACTCATCTTAGACTCTAAGGTTAATTTTAAAGCAAGCCATCCACCCATGGTTAAGCTTCATATTTATCCCATGGGTAAATTTTTTAAAAAAATTATTAAAGGGATAATAAAGAGGTTAAATCAAGGTACTTGTCATAACACATGTCCATACCCTATGGTGCCATTTTTACTGAGCATCATAAGCTTTAACCATGATCCAACCCTTGGTTAGCCACCTTAACCCAAGCTAAAATCCAAAAACCGTGAGTCCCCACATGGCTAAAACCCAAACCCATGCCAAGAGGCCACCTCAGCCCAAATTGAGCTGAGAGCTCCTCTTCTTGACACCTAAGCAGTGAGGCTAAGCTCTCAATTGGCCAGCTAAGCATCCCCATAGCCATTTTCTATAAAATCCACCCCGACGGAAATGAATAGTGGTGTGGTAAAAAATTGTCACTAAGCCTTCCCAAAATCCTCAGAGAGCTTCTCTAAGAGCCCCTGAATACATTTCAATCCATTTTCCCCTCTCAAATCCACCATGGCAATCCAATTTTGAGCTTGAATTCCTGCCCGAAACCAGAACAAGTTCCAATCTCAACCTACAAAGCTCCAAACTCCAATTAAATTGGCTCTACACCTTCACAAGAGTGGAAGAAGCCAAAGCCCAATGAAATCCCCCTTCTACAGAGCCTCCATCATAGCTCTAGACCAACACCCAAATTCGGCTGTGGTCGAATTCATATTTAGGCTTTACAACAAGACCAGGGACTAAATCCATAGCCACCTTGGACCCCAACGAACGTACCAAGCATCTCTGATCGAAGCTTCCCTTCTCAGAGCAAAAGTATAAAACTCTTATTTTGATTCTCCATAAGCTCTCCATTTATAATGGCTTAATTTCATGGCCTATTAACCGTATAGATGTGTTCGTCTCACTTAGACGAGTCCATAGGATCGAACCCGAAGTGATCTGGTTAAGTCTAGGCCAAGTCTTAACGTTTTAGTGTGGACGGACACGGGTTCATTCCGTTGGGGACGATGAACGGATGCCGTCCATTCTCGCGTGTATTAAATGAGTGGCGGAGATCGAGTCGGATGATCATCCGTGGCGATAAAGCGGGACGCGTGGTAGCTGACTTGGAAGGCGGCGTCGAATATGAGCGCGCAGCGTGGCTTTTGACGGATCCGAGGATCCAGTCAGCCCGCGGTTTGAATAAATAAATAGGATATTTAATAAATTCAGAAAATAGCTCCTAAAATTTAAAAATCCATATCTTTGTGTAGAAAATTCAAAAAATTATGAAATTTTGGCCAAATGACTTTCTGGTCTAGGGAGAGGACACATAAAAATTTCAAATTATTAGGAGTTGTCTTGATCATTTTTTTGGAATTTTCCTTAAAAATGCATATTTTTGCATAAAAATAATTATATGAATTAAATTAAATTGTGAAAATCCATATTTTTTTCCTCTGATGTCTTAATTAACCTATCATTAGGGTTACATAAAAATTTCAAAGTCATTTGAATTGGATTTGATAAATTATGAAAGTTTGGACCCTTAGGGGCAAAATTGTAATTTTGTATATTTTGGCCTTAATGAACATTTAGGCTTAATCAAAATGAGAAATGGGTAATTTTTGATATTAATTAACTCATTTGATGATTTGCAATAAAAAATAGGCTTAATTGGTAGAAACCCACTTCACTTTGCCAAATTACAAGATAAAAGAATAATTCCCATAATTATCAAAATTTTGGAAACTTCATTAGCATAAAATGACTTTTGAATTT
>NW_018226507.1:976-1368 GCF_001263595.1 Phalaenopsis equestris | reverse complement strand
AAATTAAAATGTCTCTATCGGAAGATCGAAACCCCTCGGAGGAGGTAACCTACGGTTGCTAACGAGGCTTCCCACGGTCTAAATGAAATTATGGAACTCATTAAGTTGAGTTTTGTAAATTCATTTGGACTAAGTGATTCCAATAGAAAATAGTGGTGCCGGGCGACGGAACCGTGGGATCTTGACTGGTGTCGCTTTAATCAACTTTAATATGCCCATAATAAAAGTTAAAGAACTTTAGCCATAGGGTCCCCTAATTTAACATTATAGTCAAATGACCTATAAAACTTGAACTCTGCTACAACAAGGAGCTTAGAACTTACATGGTGGGCAGCCCGGCCATCTTCAACAGCAAGAGAATATACATCCACACATCATTCCTTAGCTTTAAA
>NW_018226507.1:0-484 GCF_001263595.1 Phalaenopsis equestris | reverse complement strand
GCCCTTATAGGAAGCTTTTCCCGAACCCAGCATAATATAAACCCTATTTTATTCCTTATATTAAATAGGGGAATTTGTCGGCCGATACATTGGTTTCGCAGACCAAATGGATGTCATAACTTTCTCTAGTTTATTTGATCGAGCCTCACCCTCAATTCTTGTATTCATCCTTCGGGATAGATACTGGATTTGAGGTAAAATGCTCTTTCATCTAAACTATGAAAATTATGGGGTCAGTTTGACTTCATCTTTTTCAAAAATAAAAATTTTTAAAACGTCCTTCTCAAGCGGGCAACGAGATTTCAATTCTAATGACCGTCAGCTTCTTACGGGCAAATCCCACACCAAAAATAGTGCCGACAGCTTCTGGCGACTCCGCTGGGGACAAGCTTCTTTCTCCATTTAAATCAAGAAAAAAATCTCTTCATACATTGGTAATGCATTCATGTTCATGAATCAAGATTACCTTTCTTCTGTTAGCATA
>NW_018226506.1:0-307 GCF_001263595.1 Phalaenopsis equestris | reverse complement strand
AATTCGCACTCCCGCGCGCACAAAACTTCGCAATTTGGAGAGTTGATACGTCCGATCGCCACAATTCACATCACTTGCACCGTTACCTGTCGAAGACTCGAATAAACTTTTTGAGACAATCAATCGCGGGCCAAAATTTTGTGAAATTTATATTTTGACGCGTTTTTGGGACGCGTTTTGACCCGATCGTCGCCGACGCCATCCGAGCGACCCCGGATGACAAAACGGACTGCTCCGACTCGTCTGGAATGTCGATTTTTCCTAGGGAAGATACCCATTTTGTTACGACGCCGCACGTGAATAGATC
>NW_018226505.1:0-1009 GCF_001263595.1 Phalaenopsis equestris | reverse complement strand
AAATATAAACGAGCCGAACACGAGCTGAGCATGACACCCCTAGATAGATCTAACATTTAAAGCATTTCTTTGTGCTGTATAGATTTTTCTTAAGTTATTTGAGTCTTTGGAAATGTTAGGAAGATAATGATTTTGAGTGGTTGATTTTATGTAGAAATTTAAAAATGGTTAATTTGTGATATATGAAGAGTAGTGTGATTATTCTTATAAAAGCTTAAGAAGAAGTTAATAATAGGTTGCAAGAGCTTTCATGGAAGTTTATGGAATATGATATGGAAGATTTGGTTTGGAGAGTTGAAGATAGAGAATAGAACGAGATAGATTTTAGACTGTTCCTTGTTATAGATGGAAGTATAGAAGCCTTTTGTAAAGCTCCTTAACTTTCACGTAGAATGTGAGAAAGATCATGAGAAGAAACTCGAAAAAATGAAAAAGAATAAGACTATTTGTGGATCATTTTCAAACCGCACCGACGTCAACACACAAATTTCTAGCTGTGAATTGTTTTAACGAGGTAAGCATTTGGATTGTTGGTGAAATTTGTGAGGTAAGGCACGTGTGTATGAGAGAGAGATAGAGTGTGTGTGTATGTATGTTTGTGTGCTTGCTTCTTACAATAGGTATACTATGTCTTTCTTGTTGATTAACATCCCGTTTTGTTGGCAGCTTATTTAGTGCGTTGCGTTTTGAAAATGCACCCAGGACCGTTTGGGTAAACTTTGTTTTATCGGCTTATTTAAAAAACTGCGTTTTCAAACCTCTGAAATCAGTATTTTCACATCATTCCTAAATTTAATCTAGCTTGTCAAATATATTTTCAAGCACGAACTTAGTTTGATTCAATCTATTACAGTAACATTTAACTTAGGTTCATTTAAAATTATGATTGTTTGAGCTTGAATTTAGCAAAATATATAGATGTAAATTTATTATTTTTATTTATATTACATATTTTAGAAATTATTTACATAATTGATCAAAGATGAACCACTTATATCTTTAAATCAAT
>NW_018226504.1:0-510 GCF_001263595.1 Phalaenopsis equestris | reverse complement strand
CAAATGGACCCTCAATAGGTGTGGTGTGTCGGACATGCACACCGCACATTTTGATGTTGACCAATGAGATTAACAAAACCAACACAAACTTCTAAGTCGACTGACCAAGAACAAAGAGCAGAATTAAGTGACAATTTTTTCTGTTGGGGAGTAATAGATACTTTTGCTGGGGAAAAGAAAGGAGATTTTGGGGACAATTTTCAGGCAAACTGGCAGTCCCAACGAAGACTCGATTTGAATTGAAAATATCAAAGAGAGTTTAGATTTCAATAAAAGATTTCAAGGAAATGAAATTTTGCGTGAGGGAACCAAATTGAGTGGAAAACACAAGCACAAAAAAGGGAATATGATGTCAAATCCTATCCTGAAAGTAAGAAGGGGAAAAGAACGTTTAATCATACCTGAATGTATGGATGGGAATAGAGTGAAGGTGGAAAAAAGAATCATAAATTAGGTACTGACCCCAAAAGAAGGTAATCAAAATTTAGGTACAGACCCCGAGATGGGAAT
>NW_018226503.1:1022-9184 GCF_001263595.1 Phalaenopsis equestris | reverse complement strand
ATATATATATATATATATATATATATGCTCTTTTTATGAATTTTGTATACTTGGGAGACTAACATATTAAGAAAATACATTTAAACATATTTAATTAATAAATTATATGGAAAATTTGAGAGTTATTTATATTTATAGAAAAACGGTGCAGAAATCTAAACTGGCGCCAGAAATTGGCTCCATAAGCGTCGCGGTTATTGAGACAATTTTGGAAGGTTCTAAAGGTGGTTTTGGGCGGTTTTTAATAGATTTACTTTCTAGTAATTCTCAAAATAGGTATTTTTGAGTTTCTTAAGTGTGGAAAACGAAAAAGGAAGTCACCATTTTCAAATCCTATGGCTTCCAACTCTAATAAAACTTCTAGATATAGAATTTTAAACAAGAGAAAATTCATCAGTTTTGATGCGAAGATATTATAATTTTCAACAAGAGAAAGTTCATCAGTTTTGATGCGAAGATATTATTTGATCGAGTTCTTGTGAAAAAGAGATTAATCAAGGAATGAGGATTTATGAATCAAGGATTCAACACACCAAATACTTAAGTGGAGGAGATTATTGTGTAGAGAGCTGGGAAATGCTAGCTATATCACTACTGCAGTAAGCGTTCTTGTGGTAAAAGATTTTTATGCTAATCTTTGTGGAATTAACCAGGGAGTCATCTATGTTTGAGGCAGGAGGGTACCATTTACACATTCAAGAATAAACAACTTGTTTATGATTGAATGCAACCCAATTTGTCATTATACAATTTTTCTCTCTATAAGAGATAACATGAATGAACTATATCGATACTTTATGGATGAAGATGCAAATTAGGAGGCCAGAGATAATGGACATGTATGTTTTTCTTCATCATTACTAAATCTTGCATCATAAACATGGCATTTCTTTATTTCAAAAAAACTTCTTCCTACCATGAAAATCAGTAAAGTGACCAAAGAAAGTGCCATCTTCAATTATTGTATTCAAATTGGAATATTAATTTATGTGTGCTTTAATTGTAAAATCTATTATGGGTTTGATTATAAATGGATCGACTTATGGGCTAGGACATCTTTCTATCATATTCCTACTATGTAGCCAATAAAAAGTGCCTTATGAAAGTTAGGAAAAAGCGCTTCTCCCTT
Organism: Phalaenopsis equestris; assembly: GCF_001263595.1. Taxonomy (NCBI): domain Eukaryota; kingdom Viridiplantae; phylum Streptophyta; class Magnoliopsida; order Asparagales; family Orchidaceae; genus Phalaenopsis; species Phalaenopsis equestris. The sequence continues at coordinate 8,055 of NW_018226503.1, read as the reverse complement.
GGAAGCCCATGGACCAAGAGATTTGTTGCAACTGCATAAGAAATGGGGAGGAAAATAATATGAACATTCTTACAGATCAATCATCTCAAAATTCATCTCCTATTCAGCCCCTCTTTCCTTATTGTTCACGTGATATTTTGGAAAGGATCAAGAAGTTGGAGAAAAATGTACAAAATATTATGAATTCAATTGGAAACATCTCTGATATATTTGATCATTTGGATTGGAGGATGAAGGAACAATTCAAACATATCAGACACATATAAGAAGGTATGGTGCATATGTTTAAGAAAAATACTTGGGTTGAAGAAGATTCGACAGAACAATTTACTCTCTGACCTTTTTATAACTTATGCATTTACTACCAATCCATTGGAAATATTCAAGAAGATGAAAGAGGTGAAGATGTTTAAACCCTCCAAAGTACAAAATTCGTTATTATGAGAGCATTTGTGTGATATATGTTTGTGTTGGATTTCCTTCATTGTCATTATTGAACTTTATATGTGTAATATGTTAAGTATTTAATATTTAGTCTTCAGTGTTAGTTTGTATGGTGTGATTTTGATGTTGAATTTGATGTATTAGTTTGAAAAATGTTGGTTTGTAATCTTGTAGATTTTATATGTAAATGTAAGTTTTGTGTTATTTGTGAAAATATATTATTATAGATTATTTAATTATGAATATTGGTGTTAATTTAAGTTAATTAGAGGTTGGCATGGTTTGGTATACATTAAATTTAAAAAAAAAAGTGAAATCTAAAATTTTTGGTGTTGGTGCCAGTTTCTTGAAAACACGTAGATTTCCGTAAAACTGCAAAATCCCTTGTAAAACCCTATTTTTACTGATTAGGTCGTCTCCTACCTATAGACTAAGGCCAAAACTCAATTTAGGGCTTGTTATTTCTTGGATTTGAGGAGATTTGAAGGCTATTAAGTCTTGGATTTCATCTTCCCTTAGTAAGAGCTTCACTTTAACTTAGAAATTTTTTTATTTTCACCAAGGGATTTTCCTGCATTATGGAAATCAAAAAATGTTGTTTTCTTGAAAAAGTTTAAAGAGAACCCATGGTGAAAAGTTTCTTACCAAGAATTCTTATTTTTGGAGTTTGATTTATGATATAGTGAATTTATTTGGGTTTTATGTGAATTTATTTAGAAATTTATATGGTTCCAAGAGTGAAAAGAGGAAAGACTTCAGGAGTTTTGATACGAGACAATTTATTAATTTAAAGGCTCACTATAATTACAATACTCAAAAGGGTAAAAGGAAATTGATTCAGGTGCATGTTGTCTGAAACCCGAGACGATATATTGAAAGGCTAATCATTGCTTAGAATTGAAAGAATTTTTGCTACTTCACCGTAGTAGCAATTGTTCTTATTGTTCATGAATTTTATGCCAATCTTTGGGTCACTTCTGAGGAACATGTTTATGTTAGAGGTAAGAATGTTGAATTTACTCGAGAAGGAACAATGCATTATATAGGTTTCAGAACAAATTTCATTGTGATTATTCCGCATTTGTGATTTTTAATTCGTTACTTGATGAAGTGATTGCCTATCTTATTGATGGAAGGGGCGAATGGAAAATTAAGAATAATCATAAGGTAAATTTCTCCACTTCCATGTTAAATGTGCAATCTAAAGCATGAAATTACTTTATTTCTATAATACTACTTCCATCTAGTCACCTTAATGAAATGACCAAAGAAAGAGCAATATTGAACCACAAGTGGTTTAGGTTTAGGTTGCGGATATTGGTGCTCTCATTCTTCATAATGCTTAGAGTATTGTTAGAAGTCTAACCACAAGTGGTTTAGATTTTCATGCCCTGATTTTCACCTTATGTGAACAATCCAGAGTAGAGTTTGATAAGGATGAAGAAATGTTACAGCCACTCAAACCTATTGGGAAACCCACAGTTCATAAATTTAAATCATATGTTGGATCTAGAACTGGAAGTAGTGATAGACCTTCTACATCACCTGCAAGACCATCTACTTCTAGTACTTATTCACTTGAAAATATTATGGAGTATTTAATGATTCACCAATCAGTTATAGTGGCATTGTATAATAGAATAGGTTGTTTGAAGTCAAGAAATGCTCTCAATGATGAGGCGATGGTTAGATATCTTAGGGGTGATCATACTGTAGAATTTCCTACATGCCCCAATTTTACGCATTATGTGCAAGAAAACTTTGAAGATTTTGAAGAAGAGGAAGAATAAGGGGAGGATGATGATGAATGATGATTTGTTGGGGTATTATATGTTTTCATTAATTTTAGTTTGATTTATTTTGTAGTTGATGTTACGCTTTGGACATTTATGTGTACTATAAGTGGTATTATTAAACTTGTTTGTATGTATAGATGTAAATTATATATTTTTATTTAAGTATTGTTTGTTTCTTTAATTTAATGCATATATTTTTAATTCACCTTTACTTAGCAAATACCACTGCTATATTATGTTTCATTTAATGCTTTAAAGTCTGTACTATTTAAATGAGTACCTGAAATGTGTTAGAGCCAAGTTTCATATTCAGAACCCCCTACAGGTTTGTCTAATTTTTAAGCATTTACTGTTTTCTTTCCACCTACATTATTTTTCTACTGAATGCTTTAGTTATTATTAAAAAAACACTAAGTTTGAGGGAAAGAAAAATTTCCTTAAAAGAAGTAAACTAAATTTTATTTCTCCTCAATTAGCTATATTTTTAAAAATTAATTTAACATGGCCTTTGGTATTAGAGGCTACCTTTAGATAGCTATATTTTTAATTTTTGATATTATAGTAAATTTAAGCAAAAATATTTAATTATGAAGGTCAATTCTAGAGTTAAGAAATGTAGTATGAAAGGATAAGACTATGTTTTTTCTATTTAAAGTAAAAGAAATGATATTATTGAAGTATTAAGAATCTTAGAGTTTCAAGTAAGAAGAAAAGTGAGAATTTATCATAAATCTTCAAAGCTAATATGAATTTATAAAGTGAAAGAAGGTAAGAAGTTTTTAACTTCAACAAGAGAATAATGAAGTTTAAAATTATTAACGGTTATCCAAATATAGTAATCCTCACATGAAAAATAAAAGAAAATAAAGGATTGAAAATGATCCTAAGGAAAAAGAAAAGAAATCCTAAAGAAAAAGAAAAGAAAAAGAAAAGAAAAGTGAAAAGAAAAGAAAAATATGTGAGGAGAAGCTTGAGGCAATGCTAATCAAAAATTGGCTTCACTTGAATCAACTTGAGAAAATAGACATTATTAAATTTTCTAAACTTGTATTTGAGTATTAGCATCATTACATTTTTCTTGAAAATGTTTCTTATATGGACATTCTATGTATCTTTGATATGACAAATTACAGTTTCTGAAATGAATAAAGACTAAGAAATCTTAAACTTGACTACTAGATGTTCTTTACTTTTAGTTTTAACCCAAGTTATTAAAATTTTTTCTTAAGTTATACTATTATATTTATTAAACCAAATTATAGAAGTTTATAAGTTAATATCTACCATAAGTTATATTTTTTTGTAGTAAAAGAGTCACTTGAAAAAAATATTATTTAAGTTTAGGGGATTTTGATAAAGCAAAAAACTGTGTAATTTTTTGTATACATTTTATGCTTAAATTTGGTGATATTACACTTTAAAGAAGGGTATTTTCATGCTTTCTTGTAGGTATATTGATTTTAGCCATTTGGAGAAAAAAGGAGAAAATTTGGAGTGAAAATACAATTTTTCAGCATCCTGGCGCCAGATGCCCCATTTTACAGAGAAGAGGCGCATTGATCTAGAGAAGAGTGCAGAACTCTAGTAAACTGGCGACAGAGAAAAATTAAGATGAATTTTGTCAGTTTTTGACTATTTTAAGATATTCTAGAAGGCTCCAAGTAATTTAAATGCCCCATCGAGTAGTTCAATGCATCTAGACACTTTGGAAAGGCTCTTGAATGAAGAGATATGTCTCTTGGATGATGGGATTTGTCTCTTAATGTGAAGAGGTGTGCCTCTTGGTAAAATTAGGGAATTTTGAATTCCTTTGAAGACAAGGCTGGCACCCAAATTAAAAGAAGTCTATTCAGGTCTTTAGCGTGTGGTGTGTTGTGGTGGTGTGAAGAGTGTGGCGTGAGAAGTTTTGGAGGAGAGTTAAGTTTTAGAGAGGATTTTCTTCCAGAGTTGGGAGAAGGAAAGTGAGAGATTTATTCTTCATTCCTTTTCTAAGAGAGAATTCAGAGTGTTTGTAAAGAGGGAAAGTTCTTGAAGAGAACTTCTAGGGATTTGCTTTAGAAAGATTGTGTGATAAGTTATTTTCTTTTATTTCTTTATTTTGTAAACTTGTTTTTATATATGACATCCATGTTTTGTCGTTCTTTTTTCATGAATTCTGAGTAGTCTTCTTTATCCTTCTCCCTACTTTGAGATATGATTTTGTGAATAATTGATTTTATTTTATATGATTTTAAATGTCAATATTTTTTGAAGATTTGAACTCTGATCTTCATTTACTTTTCGATCTAGCTAATAGAAATGTTAAAATTTGTTGAAAAACATAAGATCCAAAAGGGCTACGTTTTTTGCAATAACGTAAGAGTCACATTTAATGTCATGAGCGAGAATGTAGTCCATGGGGTTGAGTGCAAATAAATATAGAAATATATTTTGATGATTGTAGAATTGGAGATTTTAGGGTGACAGACTAAAATCCCCAATTTGGTCCAGTTGCTTGAAAACTAAAACGAGATTGTTAGCCCTTATGGGAGGGAGAAGTGGGAGCTAGTACCCTCCCACCTAACCACAAATTTAGGGAATAAACTCTAGGTTAGTCAATGTTTTTTATGCACTCACAGAGGGTAAAGAATGGGATTCTTTCTATTTGTCACAATACAATTTTATATATGATTAAGATGAATTTTGTCAGTTTTTGACTATTTTAAAATATTCTAGAAGGCTCCAAGTAATTTAAACGCCCCATCGAGTAGTTCAATACATCTAGATATTTTAAAATGGCTCATGAATGAAAGGATATGTCTCTTGGATGAAGGGACTTGTCTCTTGACGTGAAGTGTTGTGTTTCTTTGCGAAAAAGGAGGGAATTTTGAATTTCTTTGGATAGAGGCTAACACCCATATTGAGAAGTCATGGGAGTCTTGTCTTAGAGAAGAAAGAGAGAGTGGTGGCGTTAGAAGTACTTGGAGGAGAGTTAGGTTTTAGAGAGGATTTTCTTCTAGAGCTGTAAGAGGAAAGGGAAGGTGAGAGAATTATTATTCATTGCTTTCTTCATTATACTTCTAAGAGAGAATTGAGTGGGATTGTAAAGAGAGAAAGGCTTGGAGAAAACTTCTAGGGATTTTCTTAGGAAGAATAGTGAGATAAGTTGTGTTCTTTCCTTTATTTGTTTTGTAAACCTATTTTTATATATATAATCCATGTTTTGTTTTATCCTTCTCATGAATTTTGAGCAGTATTGTTTATCCTTCTCCCTACAATGAGATATGGTTTTGTAAAAAATAATATTGTTGTGCAAGTTTTTCAATGTCAATAAATTGTGATGATTCAAAATTTGATCTTCATTTACTTTTCAATCTGGCTAATAGAAATGTTAAAATTTGTTGAAAAACATAAGATCCAAAAGGGCTACGTTTTTTGCAATAACGTAAGAGTCACATTTAATGTCATGAGCGAGAATGTAGTCCATGGAGTTGAGTGCAAATAAATATAGAAATATATTTTGATGATTGTAGAATTGGAGATTTTAGGGTGACAGACTAAATCCCCAATTTGGTTCAGTTGCTTGGAAACAAAAACGAGATTGTTAGCCCTTATGGGAGGGAGAAGTGGGAGCTAGTAGCCTCCCACCTAACCACAAATTTACGGAATAAACTCTAGGTTAGTCAATGTTCTTTATGCACTCACAGAGGGTAAAGAATGGGATTGTTTCTATTTGTCACAATACAATTTTATATATGATTTTTGATGATTTTAACTACTTCATAATCCATAAACTCATTGTAAAGGGGAAGGATATTTTCTTAAATTTGAACTTTATGTTACAAAACTTTGTTTAGTCTTACTGAGTTTAACTTTGAAGTTTAGAAAATAGTTTAGTTAACTTAGTTCTTTTTAGCAGTATTTCCATTTAACATACATTAAATTTACATTAGATTTGTTTTTCTTACTTAAGTTTTTACAGTTTGAATATTGTGTTTGACATTATAACGATAAGAATTTCCTTCTCCCTGTGAGATCGAAACTCAGGACTTCATTGGAGCCCTTTATTAATTGAGCGATACGTATACTTGCGCAATTGTTAGGTTTGGCAGCTTAAAGATTTTAAAATATAAAACTAACTATACTGAAGTGAATTTTATTGTGATTGATTTGCATATTTACAAATTGTGATGTCGTGTGTATGTTGTAATGTTGAAAGATATTTACAACACAACACAAAAATACCGCATCAAGAGCCAAACACCCTTGGGTTGGTGCACTATGTTTTCACTAACCATTCTTCAATTCTGCGGTAATTCCCTAGAGGAAGTAATCATACCAAATCTCTGGAAGCAGTATCATATATAGGGTTCATACATTCTAGTCACCCAACCTCTTTGACATTTATGACTAAGTAAATTTTCATTGCCTTGTCAAGTTGACATGTCGTATTTATTTTCGTTCCATTCTATTTTTATTTTTTGAAAGAGTCGCCAGCTTGTCGTTATCATATACTTCTCTTTTTCAAATAAATCTCTCTTTGGGATCCTATGAATGATCAAGATAAGAGAGGAACTAGAAAATAAAATACAGACAATAATTAAAATGAATCGAGAAAGAACACAGAGAGTCTATATGAGATAAACCTTGCAAGGGTAGGTCAAATATGTTTGTCCAAACATAATCAGGCAAAGGCACCTTGTACTGATATCCCTAAAAGTATACTTATGTAGACCATCACAGAGTCAGATGTAAGTGTCTTTTTTGAGGTCAAGAGCACTCCCAAGGGGATGCATCCTACATGGTTAGTTATA
>NW_018226503.1:0-591 GCF_001263595.1 Phalaenopsis equestris | reverse complement strand
AATTAGACTTGTTTACTATAATTATTCTAAATTTTCACAATGAATTTTTTGAGGCAAATTTGTTGGTAATTTTTATGAAACCCGCTGCCTCAAATTATACTAATTTGGTATTAATATTCTAGTGTTACATGAGGGCAAGTAACATTTATGTTTGGAGAATTTTGATGTGTAAGAAAAATGCTTGAATTCCATTATATTTTGCACAATTTTATGGAAGAAATTAAACCTTAAAGAAATGTATTTTTATGTTTTTCTTATAGGTACAAAATCTATTAGAAGTAGAGCAAAATCAAGAGGAAATGGAGCAAAGCGATGTGACTCAAAGCTAAAGAGGACCCAAGTTACTAGCCTTGGCACCAGATTTTTTGGGCACCTAGGAATTAGTCCCACCCAGGGAAAAGTGCCAGCCAGTGGGAGCCAAGGCACCATTACACTAGCACCTTGGCACTAGATATTTTGATGTGTAGGCGTCCATAGCAAAACTGACAGACAAAGAACCTAGCTCTAGCACCAGAAACTACTTGAGTAGTTTTTAGCAATTCTTCTATATGATATGGGGAGTTATTAAGCAAGATAAAGGGGTTCTTTGAT
>NW_018226502.1:0-205 GCF_001263595.1 Phalaenopsis equestris | reverse complement strand
ATTAGAGTCTGATTCCAGGGTTCTTATTGATATTACTGAAGGGAGGTTACCTGCTCCTTGGTATCTGATGCAGTGGATTGGAATGATTCACACCTTGGGAAAGGGCTTTAGATCCTCTTACTCACATATATTGAGCGAAGGCAATAGGCCAGCAAATTGGCTAGCCAAAATAGGACTTCATTCTGAGATCCCTGGGGTAGGCAAT
>NW_018226501.1:0-4393 GCF_001263595.1 Phalaenopsis equestris | reverse complement strand
ACCTGGCGAGTCTTCTCATTCCTCCACCTGAAAAGATAGTACTTGCAAAGCACATGTATATATATATATATATATATATAATTTTGCAAGATTTAAAGCATGTTTATAAGGAAAGTATAAAATACAAATTTGAGGTGTGTCTACCAGATCCTATGTCATAACTTAGTGGGTTTAAATTTTGAGGATGATTCTCCAGATGTCCTACAAGATTTCCAAAGAATTATGAAGAAGTTTCAGGTAATACCCTGGATATTTCATAGTCCTTAGAATTATCTTGAGTTTGTTTTGGCCTCATTATGTTTACTATATAGTTCATCCAATTAATACCCTTATGCTCAGCGAATCATCATGCTTTGATTATCTCTTAAATGGGATAACCATCACTTGATATCTCATTATGAGTTATATAGGTAAAGACCTTTTGGGGGTAACTTGACTTAATTAAGGAATTTAATTAATTTGATTTTGAAAATGGGCTTATAGTATTTTGAAAGATTTTAAATAAATTATACAAAGTTTTGATTAAGCCTAGTTCACTACTAAGCCCTTAAGGTTTAATGGGTAGATTTGCAAAAAAAAAGAATTTTTAATATTTATATTCTTAATCCTTATCATGAATTACAAATTATCTCAAAAACCATTAGTTGGGGGTTAAAATTAGTGAGTCATAATCTTCTAAAATCCTCACTTTAATATCTTCCTATTTAATTATTCTTCCAAATTCCATTAATTTTAAAAATTATAAATTTATCATTTATGAGATTCAAAGTGAAGTTGGTTTCTACCACTTATCCCTTTTATGTTTCAATCATCAAGACATATTATTTTAAGATCACTTGTTGCCCATTTAGCCCTTTTGATTTGACCTAAATATTAATCGAGCTCTAAATTCCAAAATTATATTTTTGCCCCTAAGGTCTCAACACCCTATAATTCATTAAATTAGCCTCAAATGACTTGAAAATTTTATTTTACCTTATTCATGGGATAATTAAAACCTCAGATGAGAAAATGTGATTTTTCAAGTTTATTTAATTTTTATAAGAATATATTTAATTTTATAATTATTTTTAATGCAAAAATAGGGATTTTCAATGAAAAATTAATAACTCAACCAAAATAAAACATATGTCATTAAGACAATTATTGGAGGTTTACCTCGGTCAGAGGACCATTTGGATCAATTTTCATGATTTTTAGAGGTTTAATTTAATTATTAAAATTATTTGTTTATTTTGAGTATTAATTAAATATAAAATAAAATTTAGATGGAAAATGAGGTTTTATATTTTTATTAAATCCCTCTAATTCTAGGATAATTCTAAGAAATCCAAAAAAACAAGTTTCATATTTTTGTGATTTATATTTTAATTATTAGAATTATTTTAGTGAAAATTAAGGAAAATCCATTTTTAAGCCTTTTAAAATGAATATCTTGACTTGAAAATTTGAGAAAATTATTTTAATTGGTTCTAGGTGATCAAGAAGCCAAATGTGACATTTTAGTGTATTTTTTATAGATTTGTGTTTTTTATGATTTTAAATTGATGTTTTTAATTATTTAAAGGCTTAAAATTAGCTCAAAAATGAAGTGTTTATTTTTATTTAAATTTCATTTCTCTTAGGTTCCTCTGGTTATGAGGAGCTCTAAAAACAAAATTTGGTAATTTTTTTTGAATTATATTTTAATTATTATAATTATTTTAATGCCAAAAATGACATTTTACTTGATTAATAAATTTAAGTGACCAAATTAACTCCAATTGACTTAAACTTTTTATGGGGAGCTCCTCTAATATTAAATTACAGTGTGGAATGGTTTTTATATTATTTACATTCATAATTACTGCAAATTAATTTTATTTCATTTTTTCGATTTGGTGATAATTAAGATTATTTTTAATGAGTTAAATCAAGTTTATATTTTTTAAGGTCCTCTGACCACGGTGAACCTACCAAAATAGGTTTTGTATTTTTCTGATGAGTATTTTAATTATTATAATTTTTAAATCAGAAAAGAGACCATTAACTTGAAAATTAGATATCTATGCTTAGGGATCTCCTATGACCTTGGAAAAATCATGAAAAGAATCCTAATAATATGTAGAATCAAAGCCCTAAATATTAAGTCATGGTGAAATGTCTATCCAAATGGAGAATCAAAATAAGAAAAACACTATTTAATTAATTAAAAAAAATACATGCATCAAAAAAACTTGAAAATGTTTCCACATTCTTCTTCTCTCTTCACTAAGCAACAGAGTATTTTTATTTTATTTTTATGATTTTTCTACACAGACTTATGCATTTTTGAAGTTCTGGGAATTAAATAAATAGAAAAAAGCTCATAATTTCCTACTTATCCGTGTCATCCTTGTACGCGTCAAGGAGATGTGTGTCGCCACGGGATTGGGCGCCGCCAGCTGAGTCAACCTGCTCTTTTCGAACCGCAGCTCCGTTCGGCGCAATCAGGACTAGGCCCGTCCAAGCGGTACATGGAAGATCGGATGGCGCGTGGTCATCGTCCCCAACGAAGCCAACCCGAGAACCGTCAATTTTTAAATGTTAATATCTCACTCGATTCTTAACCAAATCAAGTGAAATTTCTTTTTAAATTGCTCGTCTTGACTAGGAGAACACATCTATATGGTTGATCAACACTTAAATCAACTCTCTACACATGGAGAATCAAATGAATCTCGGTTTAGGGTTAACTTTCAATACCTTGGTCCAAGAGGGGAAGCCTCAATTGGATGCTTGTGAAAACTTCGTGGGGGTCCCAAGAGCCTAAGGATGGAGCCTCAAGTCATGGTGAATCTCTTAGGTATGATTTCGACCAAGGCCAAATAAGGGGGTTGATCAAAGTCCACCTTAGGGTGCTCTGGTGATGGAGCTTTTATTGGGGATCTTCTTCTCTGACTGTGGGGATGGTGTGGGCGCAATTAATTTGAATTTGGTGGAGATTTGAGGAGTGTCCTATTTCGGCCTAGGAATTGGACCAAAAAATTGAGCTCAAGCTGTGGATTTGGGTGGCTTGAGTTAAGCTCAAGAGGTCTCAAAGAAGCTTTGGAAGTAATTTGGCAGAGTCCCCTCAATGAATTTCCCCTCAATGAATTTCAGGCTCTCTCCCTTTGGCCATGGAGGGGGGGTTAAATAGAGGGGTTTGGAGAGGCCACCAGGGGCAATTGGTGGGTGTCCTAAGTTGCTTATGTGGATGCCAACAAGGTGCAAAAATCCAATTGGGACAGTTGATCAGGTCCCAAATTTCCAAGGATTCCACCAAACCTCGCCTCATTAGGGGCACATGCATCGTTGTCAGTTGTCACAACACCTCTAAACATATGATCCAACTTCTACACCGGCTCAGGATTGATTCCATTGTATTTAAATTTTTAACATCAGGCATCAATTACAAATTTATATAACATGGATTTGAAAATAATTAAAATTTGACAAAAATAGTGGACACTTCAAAATGCTCACTACCTGTCTCTTTGCACACCACTCTTCAGAAGCATCAATTATTCACTTTACCAAATCCCACCCCAAGCTCGTTGATCCTCATTTTAATTCATTTCGGATTTTTCAATCATTCTTTAGCTGATCTCACTTATTTTTTAACTTCCTATCATACTCTCTACATGTACTTTCCTTGATTTTACTAATAATATTTTGTTAGCCTTCTTTATTAAAATAGGTTGTTGGCATATTTCCTTACCTTATTGAGGCAAAGGTTGCAAAATATTAATTTGATCTCTTTCTACCACACTGAAGATAAACCAACATCTTTTGTCTTAACCATTTTATTACTAACATGAAAAAAACTCATCAACATAAATAAGAATGCCACAACATTGTAACTAAAAGAAAAATAAGAACGCCACAATATCATCACCAATGCCCCTCCACACCACACTACACCACCTACACATCATCACAACCACCTCCTCCACATACAAACACCTCCACACACCAACACCTCCACACGATCACAACCACACACCAACCACCACTAATACAACCTCTAACACAAACAAAGCTACATACCAACCACCACTTTCATAACACCAACATCTCCACACATTCACCAACACATCCTCTAATACAAACATAACTGCACACTGACCACTACCTCCATAACACCACCACCTCCACATACACAACATTGCTATGACTAAATTAAGCACTCACTTTCAGCAATTTTTCAAGTTCTCTATCAAACATCAAAGGTAAAGATAACTCCCACCCTATTTTTTTCATTTGATGCAGTTCTATACAGAGCACTTGATACAATGCTATAAAAAATCAAGAATCCTCTTTTATTTATTTTTAATTATCTACCAAACATTAAAGGTAATGATAAAACCTCACCCCATATTTTTCATTTGATGCA
>NW_018226500.1:475-841 GCF_001263595.1 Phalaenopsis equestris | reverse complement strand
TCTCACTCTCACTTTCTCTTATATAACCTCCTCTTCGTTCTCTCCCACCCTCTCTTGCTCTTTGCCTTTCTCTCTATCCCCCTCTCTTTCTCTCTAATTCTTGCTCTCACTCGTGCTCTTTAAGGGAGAGAGGGAGCGAGAGAGAAGAGTGAGAGAGTTTGAGAGGTTTATGGTATTGATGAGACAGAATGAGTGAGAGAATAAAAGAAATGTGGGAGGGGGAGAGAGGATAAAGAAAATAGAGGTGGGAGAGAGTGAGAGAGAGATAAAAAAAATGGAGGTGACAGAGTGAAAGGAATGCTTGGAAAGAGGGAGGGGTAAAGAGAGGGAATAGATGGAGGAATAAAGGTTAAGATGAAGAGAGAT
>NW_018226500.1:0-384 GCF_001263595.1 Phalaenopsis equestris | reverse complement strand
AAAGAAGTGATAGATATAAAGAAGAGAAACAGAACAAGAAATAAATAGTTAAAAGATATAGAGGTTGAGAGAGAAGAGAGAGAGAAACATGATGAAACAAGATGAAGAAAGTGTAAGAAGAGAGAGCATGTAAGTATCTCTCCCTCTTTTTCTAATTATCTCTCTTTAACTCTCTCTCCCTGTTTCTAACAAAGCAAAGGGAGAAAGCAATGGAGGGGGAAAGAGGAAGAGAATTACAAAGCGTGAGAGGGAAATAGTGAGAAAGAAGGAGAGAAAAATGAAATGACACAATGAGAGAGAGTGAGAGAGAGAGAGAAACAATGAGAGAGACACTGAAATAAAGAGTGACTGACCCTATCTCCATCACTCTCTATTTATTTATTC
>NW_018226499.1:61364-65234 GCF_001263595.1 Phalaenopsis equestris | reverse complement strand
ACAGATTCCCCTGGATGCCCTGAGCTCCTAGCCACGTCCCCTTGCCATGGACGGCCGACCTAATTGTTTTCACACCTCTACGTCCGATTTTGTTGAAGAGTCACGCTCTTTGAAATAATTAAACTCTTTAATCGCCCAATATGCTTTATGCTCAAGTTCAACTGGTAAGTGACAAGCTTTCTCAAATATTAGCCTATATGGACATTCCTATAAGAGTTCTGTATGCAGTCTTATAAGCCCACAAAGCATAGTCAAGTTTGACTGACCAATCCATTTCTGTTGGATTCATAAATTTTTTCATAATTCTTTTAATTTCTCGATTGGATAATTCAGCCAAACCACTTGTCTGAGGATGATAAGCAATAGCAATTTTATGGTTTATATGATATTTCTTTAATAATTTCTCCATTATGGCATTTCTGAAATGACTTCCTCCATCAATTATGATAACTCTCGGCATCCCAAATCTACAAAATCTTAAAAAATACCAAAAATTTCCAAAACCTCCAAAATATTCTCAATTTCATTTTTCTCAACTATTGTATGACCTCCCAAATTCAACTCAAATGTCCATCAATTTGATTCCAATCTCCCTAAATTTCAATCCTTACTCAAATTAACCTTCAATGTGACCAAAATAAACTAAATCTAAGCTCAATTGGCCAAAGCTCTGAGCCTAATTTTTGATTTAGGTCAAACCCCCAATTTTGGACACATGGCCTAATCTCATGAAATTTAATCCATAACCCCTTCAATTGGCCATGGTTTATGTTGAAAACTATTTGTAACATTTTTACACATCAAAATTGACCATCAATTGGCCTTGGTGAAGTCTCAATTTCGTTTAATTTCAACATAAGTGCAAAATCTCCAAATTGCCCCAATTTGGTTGTCCCCAAGTCTCATGAAATTGAATGTCTTAACCTCAAAATTGGCACCCAATTTATGTTGAAACCTCTTCATGAGGTTCCTATTGACCATTTTCAACCATCAATTTGGACATAGCCTAAGATTAGCCCAATCTAGACCCAACATTAGCCCAACATGTCCAAAATGACCAATCTTCAAATTTCTTCAAATTGACCCTCCAATTGAACTCAAAATCCCTTCAACCCTTCACCAAAAATGTTCATTACAATCATATACATTAAGTGCATCAATCAATTGGGCTCAAGGACATGGATAGCCTAACCCAAACCAAAGTTTTGGTCATTTGTACCCACTTAGACCCATGCACTAAATGTAGCCTAACCACCCTAAAGGCATCAAATTAATGACTCCACATCCATTAGATGGACCCTAATACTGAGCCAAAACTCACCTTACCCAAGCTAAGCTAAGCCATGAACCAATGGTCCCTTAAATCACGGGATTTCATGCCATAATTGCTTAAGCTTAAGATTCTTTTTGCCAAAACTAAACCCAACCCCATTAAATTGTTTTAACATATTCTCCTGGGTTCCTTGAGTTCCTAGTGACCTCCCCCTACCATGGCTGGCCTGCCAAATTGCCGGAGAAGCCAAAGTTTAGGGTTACCCTCTCTTAAACTTCACCCAATTCAAACCTAGAGGCCAGCTCACCCATTTTAAATTGTAGAGCCCCTCTTCCCTCCACCTAAGCACCACAATGCATCCAAACATTTGCCCTCAGAGCCACCCCATGGCCATTTTTATAAGAACTCACCTCCACGGCCATGGGAGGTGTGCTAAAATTTTCTCAGAGAGAGCTTCCCAAATCACTCACAGAGCTTCTTTGAGACCTCCACAACCCATTCCAATCACTCAATTGCCTTGATTCCCCGTGTGTAACCCTAATTTTGAGCTTGAAAATTAGGGCAGAAATAGGACATCCCTGAAAACTCCACCAAACTTCAATTGCTTTTGCCCACACCTTCACAATAGCAAGAGAAGACAAAGCCTCATCAAATTACCCTCTGAAATAGCCTCTACAATAGCTCTAGACCAACACCCAAAATTCGCCTTGATTAAAATCATACCTAGGCCTTACACCATGACCAGAGACTCAATCCCTTGTCTCTTTGGATCACGATGAACATGCCAAGACCCTCTGATTGACCTCTGATTGAAGCTTCACTTCTTATAAAACTTCTCTTACTCCCGGTATAAAACTTCTCTTATTCCCGAGCCTATTTGAACTCTCCATTTATTTTGAGTTGATTTCATGGCATCATAACCATATGGATATGTTCCTATATTTTAGACGAGCATTTAAAGAAAAACATCTAATTTGGATAAGAAATGAGAGAGATCTTAAGGCTAGAAGATGGACGGTTCTTGGACTAGGCTATCGAGGATGATGACGGAGCGTCGTTCGATCGCGCGTTTATCGGATGGACGGTCGAGATCAAGCCTGACAACGCTTTGGAACAAAAACCACGGGCCAAGTCAGCGCTAAGGTGGATGGCAACGTCAAATGGGAGATAAATAGGATTTAATTAATTCAGAAAATGATCCCTAAGTTCAAAAATTCATATCTTGATGTAAACAAATCACAAAAATAAAATAAAAATACCCTCTTGCTTAGTGAATAGAAGAGAACAATGTGAAATAAATTTTGAGTCCATGTGATGCATATTTTATTTTTAATTAATTAAACACTGATTTGAATGTTTTAATTCTTCATGCATGTAGTAATCTCACCATAGCTTGAAATTTTAGCATGTTGTTGTATCTGTCTTAGAGAACATTCCCTGAAACATTCCCTGATTTTTTGAACATTCCCTGATTTTTTCAAAGTCAGAGAAGGTTCCTAGACAGAGAATCATAATTTTCAAGTTTATATGCATTATTTGCTTAAATTAATCATGGAAATTAGCATGTTGCTTAGAAAAATCCAAAAAAATTTTGGAAGGTTTACGATGACCAGAGAGTCCTTGAGAAAATTTCTTATGAGTCAAGTCATTTAAAATCTACCTAACCTTTACAAACCCTAAATCACTAAAATAATTAATTTTGAAAATACAAGCAACAAAATGACTTGATTTTTGATCTCCACTATTTTTTTAGGATCCAGAGAACTCACCATAAAAATTCCAAAGCCTCTTGAGTTCATTTGGTAACTTAAGTTGATTTTTTAAAGATAAACATTACTTTTGACGTTTAAATGATTTTTAAAAATCAAAATATAACTTAAAAATTTATGAAACTTAGTTTTTTAAGTTCTCTGTGATTAGGGGTATTTTATAAAAATAAAATGATATTTAAAATAAAAACTTGTTTTTTAGTCTATTTTAAATATTTAAATAATTAAAAATCCCTAAAAATCACAAAAATAATAAAACTCATGGAAATATTCTAAAGTGCTTCTTAAGCACTTAGAAACAATTAGAATTTTTTTCCTAATTTTCTAAATAAAAAACTAAATTTCAAAGCTAAAAAATAATTATTAAAGGCTAAAAATGAGTTTTCACTAAAAATAATTCCAATAAATCAAATAAAATCTAGAAAAATATAAAATCTTCTCCTCTAAGTTCTCTGACCTCGGGAGGAGTTTTTCAAAATATGAAACTTAATTTTTCACATTTAAAATATTTTATAATTAAAAAATACTATAGAATTTAAATTAATTTTTAAAATTCAAATAAAATTCAAAAAATCATGAAATTTGGTCTAAAGCTTCTCTGGTCTAAGTCTACCTTCAGTAAAAATTTTAAGAGATTAAAGTTTATCTTAGTCAAGTTAGGAATTTTCTTTGAGAAATCCTATTTTTGCATGGCAATAATTATATAAATTAAATTAAATTTTGAAAAATCATATTTTCTCCGCTGATGTCTTAATTGACCTATGAATGAGGTAGGATAAAAATTTCAAAGTCATTTGAATTGAATTTGACAAATTATGAAGTGTTAGA
>NW_018226499.1:60223-61242 GCF_001263595.1 Phalaenopsis equestris | reverse complement strand
TATTTGATGCTTGCAACCCAAAGGGGTTCCTTGGTAGAAACCAATCTTATTTTCCTAATTAAGACTAATAAATTCCTAAATTATTAAAATTTGGAAGTGTATTAAAATTAAATGATCTTGGACTTAGGGGTATGACTTTTGAAGTCAATAATTAATCAATTTAATACCCCTATTTTGATTTTCAAATAAAATTCAAATCATGAATCATGTCCACCTAAAGCTTAACCTTTTCAAAATTAATTAAGATACTCACTTAGGTCTTAAGGGCTTAATAGTGACTTAGGCTAAATCAAGGCTGATTAAATGAGAATTAGAAAAATAAACTCAATTAAATTAAAACATATTTCAAACACTACAAGCCTAATTAGGACTAAATTTGGCTAAGTGTTCCGATAACAATAACTTGCCTCTTTAAGGGTCTTCACCCACATAATTTTTAAAATTAAATTACAAAAGATAATTACCCTATTCTTAAGGATAATTGATACATCAATGTTCATTGAGCATTAGGGTGTTTATAGGATGAATTATTAAGCAACATAATAAGTTTAAAAGAACTCAGGACTTTCCACCGGGCAGCGAGAAAGTAGCACAGACCTGCTTCTTTCTCTAGATCTGTTAGATACCTCGGAGATCTACTAAACTTAATATATTTTGCTTGGCAACATCATCCTTAATTAAACTCCTAAGGACCCACCAAGATATGACCAAGGGTTATATAGGTCATCGAAATTTTACTTCCCTGTTTCATATAAACTGCCTTAACATGCCTTTTGAGTTTCAGATGGTGGAACGAGAAGACTTGTCAGGTATGCTTTTACAGTTTTCAGCGTTGTCTTTCTTATACTTTCATATTGTACTTTTATACCTGCAAACTTGCATGTTAAACAACGACGCTACCCTGCATGAAAACTAAAACTATTAGGATAGCCACAAAACCAAAAACAAAACTAAAACTAAAATTAACCAAGATAAAATTCACCCCCACAACATTCAAAATAAAAAATAACTCAAAATTT
>NW_018226499.1:44587-59545 GCF_001263595.1 Phalaenopsis equestris | reverse complement strand
TACATCTAATTTTGTTG
Source organism: Phalaenopsis equestris (assembly GCF_001263595.1). Taxonomy (NCBI): domain Eukaryota; kingdom Viridiplantae; phylum Streptophyta; class Magnoliopsida; order Asparagales; family Orchidaceae; genus Phalaenopsis; species Phalaenopsis equestris. The sequence continues at coordinate 59,528 of NW_018226499.1, read as the reverse complement.
AAGAGTCCTACCCTTTGAAACTCCTTGAAGATAATATTTCCTGATTTTTATCGTGAGTCTTCTTAGGTGATTTTGGTCATTTAAGATGTAATTAACTATAGGGGCTTGCCCTTATAGGAAGCATGTCCGAACCTAGCTTAATATAAACACTATTTAATTCTTTATATTAAATAGAGGAACTTGTCTGCAAATAAAACGGTTTTGCAGACCAAACAAATGTCAGATATTCTTTGTCTGCAAATAAAACGGTTTTGCAGACCAAACAAATATCAGATATATCTTAGTTTATTTGATCGAGCCTCATCCTCAATCTATCCTCCAGGATAGATACAGGATTTGAGGCATAGTGCTCTTTCATTTAAACTATGAAAAATATGGGGTCAGTTTGATTTGATATTTTTCTAAACTAAATATATATGTAAATTAAAATGTCCTTCCGAAGCGGGCGATGGGATTTCGATTCCGGTGACCGACAGCTTCTTACGGGCAACTCTTCATCCAAAAATAGCGCTGATAAAGATATGTGTCAAATTAGGGAGGAAAGCTATGGGACTCATATCTAACCTAAATGGTAACAAGGGAAATATCTGCTATGTTGGGGAGGAAAGCACTGGGACTCACATCCAACCCAAAGGGGTAGCGGGAAAAGAATTAGCGTCTTGGTACTGTCCCCAAGAACAATATGAAAATAATGTAGAGAATTTATAGTGTTGAACTCATAGATATGTGTTATGAGAGGATAGATATTGGTGAGAAAAATTTGTGATTGGTGAGATAGATATTGGTGAGAAAAATTTGTGAAACTTTGTGAGATTTTGTGCAGAATGTGAAATTCCATGGGGATGTGAAGGGAATTAGTGCAGACAAGGACAGTCATGCTATGCGAGCAACGAGTAAGAGATCTCGAAATTGAGAGAATCAACTCAACAGATTTATTTTATTTTCTTGTTGTTTTTATCATATTTAATTAAGAAAATATACTTTTTTTATTTTTTTTAAGTTTTTATTGTTTTGTTCTTCGTTCAATGTAGTTTGGAACCAACGTATGGTTCTGTGGCTCTTTATCCATCACACAAAAGAGCAATTGAACAAACAAACTAAATTCTGAAAGAGATTTCATTAATCTGCTTCAAACAGAAGTTACAGGCAGAACATAGGCTGAAGCATCAAAAGGTACAATATGCTGCATGCATCAAAATTACATATGAAAATATCTCATTCTGGGTACATATCACAAACTAAGCGTATCTGATACATATATCTTCATATTTGCTGTGTTGAAATGTGGTACAAAAAGGTATCCATTGACTATCTACCTCGGTGGGGTGAGCTCTTGCTGGAGCCAACATACTAAGCCATGCTCCAGGACAAGAGTTCCCTTTGCATGTACTTAGAGGCACAACCCTCTCATAGCTCGTAAGGCTGCAGCTCTTCTAACTCTAGATCTAGTTGGAATATGTATGACATCTTGCTACTATCCGTCCTTCTGAAAGTTACAGACACCCTGAGGTGTTGTACTCTTGGAATGAAGTGTTTGGCGATGTCTGCTCCATTTATTTTAAGAATCAATACTGAACCCACTAGTAGCAGAATCTCCATGGATCCTCTGAACTTGTCGGGGCCAATGACATCTATTTCATTTCCGAACAGGATATTGCCCTTACTCATGAAGGAGACTGTGCAAAAAGGTCTCATAAAATCATGATGGTCTATATGCGGGGGAATGAAATTGCCTTCATCATAGATATTGATGATGCGGCTGTTAGGAATGCAATTGGCTGAAAGTATGCTCCATCGAACCATCCTCTTGATCATCCACATTATTATAGGAGATAACGGATCCACCTCATCATGTCTTAAAATCCCCAGGAGATTTCCTTGTTTGTCCTTGGTAAAATCATAATAGCAACCATATTTTATGGTGGCTTTGATTTTCTACGCATCCATTTCCATGGTTCAAAATATGTTCTTTCCATCAGAAGACCCGCTCTATCCTTGTCCCTTAAGTTGAATATGCAGTCGAGAATGCTTCTTTTATCGCTTTCGGAGAAGACCCTAGTGTACAGCTCCAAGCCTTCTAGTATATTGATGAATCTTCCTTGAACTTCTTCATAAAATTCAAATTCCCTTTTCTTTACTTTACTCATTTTGCAGTATTCTGCCATGGTGATAATTGGAGGCTGTCGAGGATGCTCCCTGATCCCGTTACTTTCTATATGCAATCGTATAACAATGACATTAATTATAGTTTTCACTTATATTTCCTTATTTTACAACAGTGTCAAAAACTTGATCCTGAAGAAAATAAGAGTTTAAATTTTCAATTTATATATATATTGGGATACTACACAAGTATACGTATCTTTATCAAGTAATATAGGACTTTTTGATTAAGACCTGAATGTCGAACCCATAGGGAGAATACGCAATATGCACTTTTGAATAGTAGCTTTCTATTCTAAAAATATAATTACTTAAACTACAAATATTTTTGCAGTATTAAAATTCAAATCTTTTTGATATTTTTGATATATTGACAGAACAGTAAAAATTTAAAAAGATAACTTGAGTTTATGTAAAAGAAAAGTACTAAATTTGAAAAATATCTTTCTCCTTATCATGAATCAGTAATAAGTATAGGAATTCTGTTGTGGAAGTACTCAAATTGTGTTGTGCCAAATAGGAGCAATTATATTCTTTACCCTTACTAGAGATGCTATAAAGAACATTGACTAATTTAAAGTTTGAATAGTTCTGAAGATCGGCTAGGCAGGGAAGATACGAGCTCTCACTCAAGAGTTCCTTTGATTCCCTCCACCTGGGGGCTAACATCTCATATCAGAACCTAAAATAATAAATCAAGTTGGGGGCTTTAACCTATCACTTTAAAGTCCTCTAACTCTGCACCATTCAATGATTATTTACCTATTTTTTGCACTAAATCATATGAATTACATTCTCATTCATACAACCTCATGTGATTATTTCCAATTGTTGACTGAGACAATACCAGCCAGGTTCTTACATGTTCTCACAACAAATTTTAACATCTGGATTGACCAAATCAAGAAGTAAATGAAGTTCATGGATTTAAATTATCGCAACTTCTTCTAACATTAAAGATCAATACTCTCCACAACTTCTATCCAATCTTTAATTACTTATCATTTTAAGGAGAAAGATAAAGAAAACTAATGAGAATTCATGGAGAAAATAAAACCACACTTTAGTTTAAAAGTAGAAATTATTTTCAAACCAACAAGAAGTCTTGATTACAACCAAAAGTAGTTTAAAACAAAAGATAAAAACTTATAACAAATCCTCCACTAAACTCTTGAAATTCCTTTGAATCTCTTCACTTTTACAACACTTTCAATTCTCAAAATAAAAATAAAAACAAAAGGAAAAAGTAAATTTTGTGGTGCCTGAATCTCTCCACAAGATTCTCCACGATCTTCTTCTAAGTACTCCAGCACTCTCTCCCTCTTCAAGCACTCACTTCAAACGTAAAAACTTCCTTCTTTTATAAATCTCCAAAAAGTGCCTTGGAAACTCTTCAAAATGTGTCCACATTTCATGAATCCTCCAAAGGATGCCTCCTTTTACAAGTCTTTTAAAAATATTTTCATTCTTAATGGTCATAACCACCCTCTTAAGCCAATAGGTGCCTCAAATACCTCTTCAAAATTTCATCAAATGAAGAAAACGACCAAATAACTGTATCTGACGCTTAAGAGTGGGGCCTCTGGCGCTTAGGCATGGCCTTCTCTGTTTAACCGGTGCTTAAGAGCCGGATTTGGTGCTTAGGCACCAAAACACTTTAGCACACTTTTCACATTTTTGCTCCAAATTTGGTCTTTTTTCACTCTTTTTAGCATTTTTCACATTTTTACTTTCACCTGAAAGAAAAACACACAAATACCTTCCATTAAAGTACAATAACTCAAAAATATGTATAAAAATGTGTTTAAAAATACTATATATTTTAGGTGTATCGCTCCCTCATTTCAATATTAACAAGAATCCATGTTGGTGTTGTCTCTGTATCCAACGGAATATATGTTTCCCCCATTAAGTGGCCAGTGATATGAAATCCATCATCGGTGGACTGTACTCCTCCAGAGTACTATAACGCTCTAGGTGGAGGACGTTTCAGTCTCCAAAAGTAGTTTAAAACAAAAGATAAAAACTTATAACAAATCCTCCACTAAACTCTTGAAATTCCTTTGAATCTCTTCACTTTTACAACACTTTCAATTCTCAAAATAAAAATAAAAACAAAAGGAAAAAGTAAATTTTGTGGTGCCTGAATCTCTCCACAAGATTCTCCACGATCTTCTTCTAAGTACTCCAGCACTCTCTCCCTCTTCAAGCACTCACTTCAAACGTAAAAACTTCCTTCTTTTATAAATCTCCAAAAAGTGCCTTGGAAACTCTTCAAAATGTGTCCACATTTCATGAATCCTCCAAAGGATGCCTCCTTTTACAAGTCTTTTAAAAATATTTTCATTCTTAATGGTCATAACCACCCTCTTAAGCCAATAGGTGCCTCAAATACCTCTTCAAAATTTCATCAAATGAAGAAAACGACCAAATAACTGTATCTGACGCTTAAGAGTGGGGCCTCTGGCGCTTAGGCATGGCCTTCTCTGTTTAACCGGTGCTTAAGAGCCGGATTTGGTGCTTAGGCACCAAAACACTTTAGCACACTTTTCACATTTTTGCTCCAAATTTGGTCTTTTTTCACTCTTTTTAGCATTTTTCACATTTTTACTTTCACCTGAAAGAAAAACACACAAATACCTTCCATTAAAGTACAATAACTCAAAAATATGTATAAAAATGTGTTTAAAAATACTATATATTTTAGGTGTATCGCTCCCTCATTTCAATATCAACAAGAATCCATGTTGGTGTTGTCTCTGTATCCAGCGGAATATATGTTTCCCCCATTAAGTGGCCAGTGATATGAAATCCATCATCGGTGGACTGTACTCCTCCAGAGTACTATAACGCTCTAGGTGGAGGACGTTGCAGTCCGGGCATCCCACAAATGCCAATGTAGCTGGTATCCATGTAGGAATCTTAGCGTTACATGTCGGGCAACCCGTACAAAGCTCATCTGGAACCTCTGGTATCGTCAGCTTATAGTGAACTCGGACTCATCCTTTATGGAAAGCAGGCTAGAGGAAGTCTCTCTCATGATTGGATCGTAAATGTTTCTCTCAGAAATCATGGTAAGCAAGTTTTCTGCTTCCTTGTGGCATCTTCTTTCTTCCCGCAAGAAAGCTCTATGCTTTCGACGACTGGAATTTCTGCATTGCGTCCTTCATAACAGTGCATCTAGCAATCTCTCGTCATCAACAGTGACTAGGCCTCCAATCAGTGCAGTTATCATAAATGGCATGCGATTAGTCCCCTCCATCAAAACTTGTTGCATTATCACTTTCTTCCCCTTCAGTGAGGAATCCTCCTTGGTGCTGATCTTTAATAGTGACAGTAGCCCTTCTTTTTCTCGACGGCTAACCACGTCCATCAGGGGACCCTCATAGTCTACATTGACTTGATTGAAGTCCATGTCGAAGTTTATGATGCCGCCCTGCGGTGCCCTTTCCTCGTTAAGTGCAAGATTCCAACCATCTTTGAAAGCAAATATCAGCTCTGTCCTGACATTTTCTCTGTAGACGATAAAAAAGACGTCAATGTGCTGAAATTTAGCAGGAACAAGAACAAAACAAAGTGTTTATTAGGGAAAATTTTAGTTTATGTTGGTGAGAATATCATTTATTTATATATATATTTTGTTTAATTTAGTGAAGTATCGAACTTAAAAGTAAAGAGAAAATCAAAGTACACAATTTCAAAAGTTATTATTTTATTGAGGTTAATTTTATTACAAAATTTTTGGACCCGATCATAGATGTTTGTCCAAATAAATAACCCTAGAACAATCAAAATTTCAAAATTTCAATTCAAGCAATGTCAATTTGCATAATATGTCTTCAAGTTTCGTCCGTTGATCAGCAACATGGGCCTTTCGCCTCGGAAATCCACCAGCTGGTAGGCTCCTCCTACGTTGACCTTTTCTAAGACAAATGGTCCCTCCCAACTTGGTTCAAATTTTCCATCTATCTTGCCGCGTGCAAGAATAGGTCTTTTGAGGACAAGTACGAGATCACCAACTTTGAACATCCTTGGGTGGACCAATATGTCATGAGCTTGTACCATCCTCGCTTGGTAAAGTTCCAAATGCTGTTGTGCTTCTAGTTGCTTTCCTTCGAGACCTTACAATTCTTCAATTCTGATTTTTGCACTTTCTTCTATCTTAAGTTGATTGGCGACAACGACTCTGAGAGACGGCGTCTGGACTTCTAACAGTAACATAACCTCTGACCCGTACACAAGTGCGTGGGGTGTACGCTAAGTGAAAGTCCGGAATGTTGTCCGGTAGGCCCACAAGGCTTCTAACACTTTGTTATGACAATCTCTTTTATTTTCGTGGAGTGTCTTCTTCAAAATCTGTACCAGTGTCTTGTTGAAGGCCTAGGCTAGGCCATTTTCCCTAGTATAGTAAATTGTAGAATATCTCCAGTCTATCCCGTGTTGTTTGATGAAATTATTTATTTTGGTGCTTTTGAAGGCTATCCCATTATCAGAAATTATTCTGTACGGAACTCCGAAATAGTAGATGACTTGGCTCTTGAAGAATTGAAGGACGTGTTATGCTGTAATCTCTCGTAACTGTACTACCTCTGCCCATTTTGAGAAGTAATCTGTAGTGGCAAGAATAAATCCATGTCCTTTAGACGATGGAGGCTCTATGGACCTATTATGTTTGTGCCCCAACACTCGAATGACTACGAGACAACGGTTGGGTGTAACACATTCGAAGGTTGGTGCAAGACCACCCCATACACTTGGCACTGGTGACATCTTCTAGTTGTATCCATGCAGTCAGACATCATTGTCGGCCAATAATATCCGAGTCTTTTGATCTTCATCTTCATCTTTGGCCTTTGCTGGTGAGCGCCACACAATCTAACATGTACTACTTTGACAATATTCTGTGCTTCAGCTCTGCTTAAACATCATAGCCACATCTGATAAAATGATCTTCTGTAGAGGAAATCATCTACTAAAGTGTACGAAATAGCCCTTCTTGTGATGTGATGTGCTGCTGACTTGTCTTCTGGCAACTTTCTAGTCTGTAAATATTTTATTAATGATATACACCAATCTTTGACACCAATATTTGTTGATATCAGCAACCACAATCATCATTTCTTCTTCTTTTTCAAGCTTGTATAAAATCTTGAGGTCAATTCGAGACAAAACCTATCTCCCTTGTACTGTAATGTCAATGGAATTCTCTGGTGGGCATGCCAGCTCCTTAGCAAGTTTTCCTAGAGCGTCAGCATGGGCATTATCTCCCCAAGAAATCCGGTAGAAACTACATTGGGAATCTACTCTAGCAGCTTCATGGTGTACCGATGGTATTTTGCTAACCTCGGTTTAAAAATCTTGTAATGTCTGGCGACCTGTTGGATGACGAGTTGTGAGTCGCCATAGATGGCAATGTCTGTTATATCCATCGAGATCATCAATTCCAACCCGGTAATTAGCGCTTCATATTTTGCTTCATTGTTGGTACATGACTCTGTCAGGTGATAGGAGAATCTCAGCATACCCTTATCTCGTATAATAAAGATCAAACCAATCCCTGCTTTGCCTTGCATAATTATTCCTGATCCTTTATTTTTTTGGCCGACAAAGCTCCTTCAAAGTACATCTCCCAGCATTGCGCATTGGATAATTTCATTTGTATCTGGTAACTCATTATTAAGGGGGACTAAGCTGGAAGTGGGTGTGCAGCGAGAAAATCTGCTAAAATCTATCCCTTGATACTACTAAGGGGAATAAAAGCTATATAACAAAATCATCGACCATCTTACTAGACGTCCATAGAGTGTTGGTCAGTTCATCAAATATTGCAACAGATTGACTTTCGACACTAGAGTGTTGGTCAGTTCATCAAATATTGCAACGGATTGACTTTCGACGCTTACTTTCGACACTAGGGTATTTTTATGAAAGAGCATTTAATGTTTGAGCTTCTGGGCGGCGAAAATCAAAGCTAGAAAATACTTCCTAATAGGCAGATACCTTATCTCTATCGATATTGGACGTCGAATCAAGTAATAGAGTGCGTTTTCCTTACCCCCGTCATTGACTTGGACTAAGAGGGCTTCAAGAGAGTCATCTAAGGCGTGAGAGAGTAGTCTAGGGTCGCAGTATAAAGTATCAAAGGTTGGGGCTGCCAAAATAGGAGGTGTCCAGGAGGTGTCCTTAAATATTGCTTAACGTCCTCAAAAGCCCGCTGACATCTCTCTTCCCGAAAAAATTTGTGCCCTTTTTAACTAATGTCGAGAAAGCCTGACACCTACCCGAGAGATTAGAAATAAAGTGTCTCAGATGTGCCAACTTCCCTTGAAAGGAACCTTGAAAGGAATGTAGTTGTTTTAATGTAGTTGTTTTAAGGTTTTGGGTGAAGGCATTTCCAAGATAGCTTTAATCTTATCCGGGTCGATCTCGATTCTTCTCTAATGATGGAAAATGAATCCTAGAAATTTCTCAGAGGTAACACCAAAGGTTCACTTTAAGGAATTGATCATATTGTCGCAATTGTTCGAACACAATCCTCAAATAGTACAAATGGACTATTTTCTGTTTACTCTTAGTGACCAAATCATCCATATAAAATTCCACTTAGTTGTGAATGAGATCATCAAAATTCTTTGTCATAGCTCGTTGTCATGTTGCTCCAGTGTTCTTCAACCCAAACGACATCACTATGTAGCAAAAGATTCCAATCGGTGTTCTGAAAGCTATAAGTACTGCATCTTCTGAAGCGATCTTGATTTGGTTGTATCCCGACGATCCATCCATGAAGGAGAAAATTTCATGTGTCGAAGCGATATCCACCATCAGTTCTGGTATTGACAGTGGAAATTCATCCTTTGGACATGCTTTGTTCAAATCCCTGAAGTCGACACATACAAGGATTTGTCCATTTTTCTTCTTAACTGGCACAATGCCAGCTAACCATGTGGGGTATTGCTCTTTCCGCAAAAATTTAGCGTCTATTAATTTCTTCATCTCAAAAATGACTTGTTGTTCTATTTCAAGGTGCATTCTTATTGGAGCTTGTCTTACTGGGTCATATCCTTGTCCACTCCAAGTTTATGAACTGCAACTTCTGCTGATAATCCTGACATTTCATCATAACTCCATGTGAAGCAATCTTTGAATTCTGTTAACTATTTGATCAACTCTAAAGATTCTTCATTGCTGAGTAGAGAACTTATAAATGTAGGTCAGGGCTGCTCTTCCATCCCGAGGTTAATTTCCTTCAATTCAGCAACAGTTGATTTGATTTCTTCCTTAAATTTTGGCGGAGTGACTTCTATTAGCTGATCAGTAGAGTCATCCTCCACATCGAGGCAATCCTCTTCCGGTTTATTTCCGATTCACTAGTAACAACCATGCAAAATCCTGAATCATCTACTGGTCATACTGTACCAAATCCAAGACCCTCTTTCGAGTAAGGAGTTTGACTTTTAACATCCCATAATTTTTAAAAAAGTTGTAATTTATCTTTTGACATTGTTTTGGGAAATGCCCCTGTTGAATTAACTTTTGTACACAAGGCGAAAAGTAACCAAAAGGCAGTTCCATTAATTCATTAGGATCATCATCCAAATTTACATGATTTTCAAGAATGGTAGAAAGGGAAGCACGATAAAACTTGATCGGCTTTGAACCAATGCTACAGACCTCCTTGACCTCTAAACTCTCAACCTTTTGAGGGAGAATCAGAGTAAATTTCATGGTGTTCACATAGTGGTTTATCTGATTAACATTATCTCATATTCACTTTTCTCTGTGTCTTCTAAGGATATCTCATACTGAGGCTTCTTCTATTTTGTCATCATTATTTCATCTTCAAAACTTTCTTCATCATTAATGTTGATGGTTGGCCTAGCCCGTCCAACAATTAAGTTAGCTTTTTCTCATCCACGTCCCCGACTCTATGTCGGGTGCGCGAACTAAAAGAACCCCCGCCAACTCATTACAAAACAGTGGTGGAAGATTGCTGAAGCGGAGCTGAATGGCCCTGCCCTTGTAATTCTTCCAAATCTTCACTTTTATTTATCAAAACTTCATGAGAGAAGACAACTTTCTTTGGAGGCTCGCTTGGAGGCGAGTAGTAGGCAGTGTCTTCATGAATGTCAACTTCATGAACTGAAAATGGCTGTAAATCTTCCTTGATGTAATGTTCTTGTCCTTCCTTGAAGTACTTAATGCACTGGTGTAGAGACGACGGAACCATGTTGTGTTCGTGAATCCATGGTCGACCCAGTAGAGCATTAAAAGAGGTCTCGACGTCAATGATATGGAACTTAGCGGTTGTCACCATCTCTCCAACTTTCATAAGTAATGTAATTGATCCAGGGGCTCTCTCTCCTTTTTGGTTGAATCCTCTTAACATCATTTTATTGTCTGTAAGCTCCTGAGCTTCAATGTCCAAATAAACCAATGTTCATAGGCTCATCAAGTTGAGAGATGCTCCACGATATACTAGAACTCTGGACAACACAAACCTGCAGATGTTAACAGAGATATAGAGTCAACGATTATGGTCGGAGGTACCGAGCATCAAGTCATCATATGTAAACGTTACCTCCAGCTGTTCTTTCAACGGGAAAACTTCATCCGATGATGTGCTGGCCAACCGAGCTAAGCAAATCAAATCTCTGGGTCAAGAAAAGTAAGTTGTAACTAGAGATTCTCTCATCTCCTTTAATAGGATTAGAGTGTCATAGATGCTTAATCCGGCCAACAAGTTCCTGAGATGAGCTAGCACATTGTAATTCACTTGGTATGATCCTTCGATCTTTACTTGGTTATGTGTTTCTTCCGCTGGAGGAGGTGGAGGTAGCTCTTTTTGAGTTACTATTTGCTATCCTTTATCAATCGGAGCTACTTTCGGGGGTAATACTTTCCCGCTCCTTAAGTTTACTTCTATAATTTCTTCTTCTTGAGATATCATTGTCAAATGTTCCAGTGTTTCTTCTTTTTCGGAAAGATCTAAGTTGATGGCAAGTGGTGCACCGTGGCGCTCGAGGATTGGTTCCTCACTCCCGACAATGTCATAATTGGTATTGTTGATGTCTTCTTTGGTCTTGCTAGCAGGTTCATCGAACTTAAGTACGATTTGAGGATTGTGTTTGGAATCGAGATCGAGCTTAGATCAGTCACAATCGATTACGTTATAACTAGAAATACTTACAATCGAGAAATTTATCACTAGAAATAGTTAAAACATAGTCGAAATCATAATCATTATATTCATAAGACCCCAGAGGGGTAAAAAGATAATCATACAAGGTGAAGGGTTTGATTTTATTCCTCGAATCCGAGATAAATAATCTAGTAGAGGTAGCCCCTATCCTACCCCCCTTGCTATCAGTCTTCGTGGTGGTATTCTTCTTCTTCTTCTTCTTCTTCTTTGACAGTGACGGATCTTTTGGCGAAATCTTCATCTTAGGCTTTGCAGGCTGAAGACTCTGAACGGAAGCTTGTGCTGAAACATTCTAAATTTGATTTAGTATCTTCTTGAACGATTTGCTCTAGACTGTACTTCATCCATCTTTTCTAATATACAAGTCAATTGGAGAGATTGGCTCAGCCAAAATCATATTTATAGAACAATTTTTAGGTTCTTTTAAATATTCTTTCGGGATAGCTATATTTCCTTCCTTAAGATTTTTCTCGAGCCAATCCTTAAATATGAAACAATCCTTTATAGTGTGTCCAAGCAACCTGTGATACGGATAATAATTTGGTTCATCCTTCTTGTCAACCACTTCCGGTTTCTTTGGATCTGGTAATCTGAACTCAGGTTTCTTTATCGGCTTCTGAACATTTTGGGTATGGCTTCATCTTTAAAGGAGTACACCACTTTCCTACGTTCCGGAATGGACATTTTCTTGTTCTCTGTTCGATATGATCCTCCTTGAGGTGGTTGCTGGCTAGACTGACCATCTTGTTGTGTCAGTTGTTGAGCAAGCTGTGATAACGACTGACGAGAATTATCTGCATGTATCATCATTAATTATTTTCCCTTATCAACCGTTGCCACTGTTTCAGACTTCTTTTCAAATGCCCTGGTCATCCTGGACTTCTCGGCCTCTCTTGAGAATCCATATGTTTGACTTCTTCTTGAAGATTGTTGACTTTGTTGAGTAGCTTCTCAAAGGATTTAATGGTGAGTCCCTTGAGCATGAATGTTTTTTAGTAAGATCTCAGTCGCATGATGTTCTTGTAGATGAGGTTCACATTTCATGCTAAAGTTTCTCCACCTCAAAATATAGTCCACTAAAGTCTCATTGGGCTTCTGCTTCTCTACCACGAGATCTCCAATAAATACATGATGCAGCGCTCCGACAAATCTCTTCACAAATAATTGTTCTAACTCGGTGAACGTCTTGACTGATCCATTGGGTAGTTCGACATACCAATCAAAAGTGATCTCTGACAGGATGCTGATAACTGACAGAAAAGCAAGGTTTTGTTACCTCTGGTATTGACACAACTGGCTCAGAAATGTGCTATATGTTGTCTGGGATTTCCAGTGCTGTCAAATATCTTAAAGTTTGGCGACACAAAACCCTTAGGGCAGTGTACGACATCGAATTCCTCTGGGTAAGATCAGAAATGTGCTATATGTTGTCTGGGATTTCCAGTCCTGTCAAATATCTTAAAGTTTGACGACACAAAACCCTTAGGGCAGTGTACGACATCGAATTCCTCTGGGTAAGATCTACCCTTCAAAATCAATGTACCACCCTTAGATTGGGCTAAGGCCCCCCAAAATTACTCGACCATTTGCTTAAATTCTTTTTCCAGTATGACACCTGATGGAGAATCCTTCTTTTGTTGACAATCTCTATTTGTTGAGGCAACTTCCCTCCTTTCATCTGTAATATGTATAATCTCTGGTTGATTGACTTCTCGAGAGGCTAACTGTGGTGGTTGTGGGGGTTGAGACTATCCTTGAATTGTGGCCATGGTGGTCATGGCAGCAGCCATCTCTTCCATTCTTTTCTCCATTTGGCTGATTTTTTCATCCATTAAGAAAACAACCCTGCTCAGCTCATCTAAGGCGTTCTCTTCAACGAGAGGTTGAACGTCGTGCGCAGATGCAGCGAATCTGGTCTTGATGACATAGATATCCATGAAATCTTCATCGAGGTAATCATTTAAGTCAAAATCATGATCATCATCATCGATGGAACTCTATGTTCTTGGGCTAACTTGGAAATCTCAACCCGGAGCTTTTTGACCTTTCCTTCAATTATTGATTCTTGTAATATTTTGAGATATGGAGGACTTTGTTGGACATCCTCAACCTACTCATTCATCTCACTAGCAATCGCTGCGACAATGTCATATACTTTGGACCCTTGCTTATTTCCATGATCATGTCTTGTGGGCTTACTGGATATAATCGATGGGTACGACGTCCTTGGGTACCCATACCTTTTTCTTTGACGGTGATGTCCTGAGACGGAGTGTCTCAACAGAAACATTGGCATGTCAAAGAGAAGTATGCTCCTCATGGTGCAGACTAGATACATTACTGTGTAACCTCTTCATTTTTTTCTTTGGAACTTTAAGAACATCCTTATGGCTGGTAATTGGTAGAATTCTTGAACCCATACATGACTTAACTGGTTAGCGTCCTGCAAGTCTAGTAGCAGTAGAATCGGTAGCAACAATGGTGGCATCAACTCTGCTTCCCAAGCAGAACAGGAAGGGAATGCGAGCAGACAAAGCTTCGGTTGATTTCTGAGATCGTCTGGTAGATCTGATGTCCTTTAAAATTTCTTTCTTTATGCAATGAGATATTGCACATCCCATTCATTTGAGTAACTCACCAACTGAACAACAACAACCTTCAACTAGTCTCTGGAAAACTGAACTGACTCAGGTGATAGGAGCAGGCTTCTTCTTCTCCCCACCGTGTCCATGAGGTGACAGTAAAGTAACGGTGATCTTCTGGATACTTTCGTACCCATTAGTATCCATTAAGGGATGGAACCTACTCCCTTGCAGAAGTGGATAGGTCTCCAATAATCCTGACTCCTCCTAATGTGGAATTTCATCAACAGGCACTTCATTAGAAATCTGGGCTTCAGTGGACCTCCAAACCTTTTGGCTGCGGTTTCTCCTTTGAGTTTGGGTTAACGGTGCAGTCCTCGAACTTGATCCAATTTTAAATAATGACGATAGAACCACGAATCCTTCAGTCGGGGCTTCAACGATCATAACTTCCTTTCCCTTAGCAAAAACGGGTACAACAGGCTTGGTAGGTGCCACAGTGGTAGTAGTCCTGACCTTCTTATAAGAAGGGAAGTCATGAGGGCAGTTCAGGTTAAACTCAGCTGATGGCTCCTGAACCTCTGGAGCGGCGACTTTCATCACGACAAACGGGGATTTTCTGAGAAATACCTAGAGATCTTCAAATCCTGCTTCAAACTTGATGGTAGGGGCGCCATTACAGGCATTGCGACTCATCAATATGTTGCATAAGAAAGTGAGAATTGGAAACACCGTTGCAGTAGCTTCAAAAAAAGAAAGCTTTGGGGTTAACTATTTGGCCAATAACTTGTAATCTTAGTGCGAGAGCTAGAAATTAACAGAGGTCGATCTGTAGATCTGGTAAGCCTTTATTTAATTTGTGGAGATTCTAAGATTTTAGTAAAAGTAGTTTGAAAGTGGAAAGATTTAATTAATATAAGAAAAACTAAAGAGCACACACAGTAATACACAATTTGATTTAATTTGCAAAATAGCAAATCAAACTCGAAAGGGAAAG
>NW_018226499.1:43036-44577 GCF_001263595.1 Phalaenopsis equestris | reverse complement strand
AGGACCCAGTGCGGGACCAACTTTACAACGCACAATGCTCAGGCGGAACTAGTCCACCAACACACCTATTGGGGGTCCAACCCCATACAAAGATTAAAAAGTCTTTAATGGCCTCCTGAACCTTCCTATTCAAAGGTGATTGAACAGAAAATCCTGAAGTTTAAAAGAGTTGACTGTACTTTCCCAAGACAGAAATGAAGACAGAAATGGGTAAAACTTTCCCAAGACAGAAATGATGGAAGAAGGGTAATTGAAGAAGGGTAATTTGGTTCATGAGGGACATGGACACATTACCAATGTATGAAGATAATATTTCTTGATTTAAATGGAGAGAGAAGCTTGTCCCCAGCGGAGTCGCATAAGCTGCCAGCATTATTTTGGTTGAGGAGTTGCCCGTTAGAAGCTGTCAGCCGTCGGAATTGGAATCCCGTCGCCTGCTTCAGAAATGCATTTAATTTACATATATATATGAATTTAGAAAAATATGAAATCAAACTAATTCCATATCTTTCATAGTTCAAATGAAAGAGCACTATACCTCAGACCTGTATCTATCTTAACAGATAAACACAAGACTTGAGGGTGAGACTTGATCAAATAAACTAAGAAAGATATGACATCCATTTGGTCTGCGAAAAGCATTTTTATTTGCAGACAAGTTCCCCTATTTAATAAAAAAAAATTAAATAGGATTTATATTAAGCTGGGTTCGGAAAAATCTTCCTATAAGGCAAGCCCCTATAGTTAATTATATCTTAGATAACCAAAGTCACCTAAGTAAACTCTCGATAAAAATCAGAAAACATTATCTTCAAAAAGGTCAGAAGGATAGGAATTTTCAACGAGATCAGACAAAGAGGTGTGAAAAAGGGAATGACTCAAATTTGGAACATTTTGTATTTAGATTCCAAAAAAGAAAGAACTAGAGGATGTCATAGATCTAGAGGAGAACCTCGGTGACTTCCCAAGCTTCCCTATAGTTTGGCTTCAATTTTGGAGAGAAATATTTGAATATTTCATCCTGTTGATTGTATTTGTTTAGAGCTTACATTCATGTGAAATGATCACACAAATAGCCTGGAAGATATAAGGATTTAGGTTGTGACGAACGACAACCTAAAAATCCTAAGATGAGTTAGGGCTTAAATTGGACAGCAGAGCTATACAAAAGGCCTAAAGATGAGTTGAGGATTTATGTTGCACTAGGCGGACAACCATGAAATCTTATGGCTTGTTGTTTAATTCTAAGGAAAGATATGTTGTTGTAGATCCTCTTGCTGTTGAAGATGGTCGTGCTGCCCACGATGCTAGCTCCAAGCTCCTCGCCATGACGAGTTTAAGTTTTCTAATGTGTCAGGTTATGATTTCAAATCAAATTTTCTTATGTTTATGGTTCTTTAAATATTATAGGACATATTATAATTAATTAGAGTGACACCGATTAGGATCCTACGGTTCCCTCGTTTCGGCACCACTATTTTTTATCAGATTCATTTAGTTCAAATGAATTTACTAAACTCAACTTTATGAGTTCCATACTT
>NW_018226499.1:28521-42909 GCF_001263595.1 Phalaenopsis equestris | reverse complement strand
GAGTTATTTTATATTTTGAATGTTGTGGCGGTGAATTTTATCTTGGTTGATTTTAGTTTTGATTTTGGTTTTGCGGCTATCCTAGAAGTTTTGATTTCATGCAATGTGACATCGTTGTTTAAAATGCAAGCTTGAGATAAAAAGTTCAGAAAGGTAAATGCATTAATTTTAAAGCATGCTTGTTGATTCTTCTCGTTCCTCCACCTGAAAGATTAGTACTTGCAAGACATGTATATAATTTTATAAGGAAATTGCAGGAGTAGATGAAGGTTTAGCTACAAAACCCCAAGTTATGACTTTATTTAATCTTGGAAGATTCTAGTGGATGATTTTAGAAAAAAATATGACAACTCTAATTTTCCCTTCAGAATTTCCAATAGATTTCAAAATGCTCGAGGCATGCCCTCGGGTCATTTTGAATATCTGTTGAAATATTTCGAGTTTTGAAATATTTCAAGTTTATTTTTGGAATTATCATATTGTTCCATTAAGCATTTGAGGTCAAAGTGTGACTACCTCGTTGCTCAGTGAAATTTGATAATTTAATTATCTCGAGGATAGGATAATCGATTAATCAATTGATGCTTACTTTAAAGGTTATGTGAGAAGGTGCCCCTAAGACAATTGGGTGCTCCTAAGGCATGTTTAAGTCATTTAAGATTGTGGTGTCCACAATTAAAGTCAGGCTTTTAGTGTTTAAAGGTGTTAATCACCAATTATATTATCTTCTAAATTCGATCAATTAAGTTTATACATTGAGCCTAGGTCACTACTAGGCCTTTGATAATCATGATAGGTGAGGTGGTGATTATCAAAATTTTGATTTAAGTGACATGTATTTTTATCAAATAGTTTAATCATCCTCAACTTTGTGCCCAAGAAAAGTAAATTATCATCTTTCCGACTTAAGCCCATCACTTAAGAATTGTTTGGCTTTAATTGACTTCCAAGTCATGAAGATTATGAGGATTATGATTTTGTTGATGTTGTTCAAGGGTGGTGAGTGAGTTTCTACCTTTAATCCCATTGTATTTTAATCATCCAAACATATTTATTAAGATCAAAATTACCCATTTTCCCTTGGTTAATCCTAAATTTTTTATTTTGCCCACCTCATAACTCATTAAACACAACTCAAATGACTGTGAGGGTTTAGAGTGTCATACCCATGAGGTAATTACAATATTAGAGGAGAATATGTGGACTTCTCAAAATTTAGTTTAATTTAAATATTTTTTTAAACCTAGAAAATAGACTCTTTTTTTATAAATTGATTTATTTGTTTTTCCAAAACAAATTTTTTATTTATGAGAAAATTATTAAAGGTTTCACTAGGTCAGAGAAGCACTTACACAAAATTTCATGATTTTTTAAATTAAATTATTATTTAATTTTAGATCAATTTCAATGATTTAATTAAATATAAAATAGTGTTTTAATTATTAAAATTATTTTATATTTTTATTAGACTTCTCTGAGTTCAGAAAACTCATAGAATCAATTTTGTATTTTTATGATTCTTAATTTCATTATTATAATTATTTTAATGAGAAAATAAGAAAATTTTATTATTAAGCTTTTAAAATTTATTTTTCACTTAGAAAAATTAGGAAAAATGTCCTAATGAATTCTAAGTGATCAGGGAAAATTTGTACACATTGTGAACCATTTTTTTGTATTTTTTTTGAAAATTTTGATTATTTTAATTATTTTTAATTCAAAATAAACTTTAAAAATGAAATATTTAAAAATATATATATTTTATTTTTATTAAATGGCCCAGATCACAAGGAATTCAGAAAACAATTTTTCATGATTTTTCATAATTTTGCTAAGTGTATTTAATTTAATATAATTATTTTTGTACAAAAATATAAGGTTCCTTAGAAAATCAACTTTATTACTTAAACCTAATCAAATAATTTTCAAATTTTTATATTGGATAAACATGATTTTTATTAATAGTGTAGAATTAATTTTGTCAATTTTTAATAAGTATATAATTTACAAAGATTAATACAAGATTTTTACACTTAATTAAATATAGAAATTTACAAGATAATTCAAGGCATCATGATATTTTTTTCTATGCTTGTGTGACCACATGAAACCTGCTAAAATAATTTCCATAATTTTCCAAATTATATTTTCATTTATATAATTAAAATAGCCAAAATAGTCACCTTAGCTTGAAAATTTGGGCTAGAAGCATAGAGATACCCTCTGACCTTAGAAAAATCAGAGAACAACCCCTCTGTGATGAGGAATAAATCCTCAAAATTTTAAGTCATGGTGAGCAATGTTTGATTATAATGAATTAAAATATTCCAGAGGGTATTTAATTCATTAAAAATTAGGGAGTAAGAAATTTATTTTTTTAATTTTAGTCCACATTATTCTCCTATGTTCACTAAGTAAGAGGGTATTTTTCTTTTATTTTTTCAATTTTTGTAGAGAAAGATATGGATTTTTGAAGATTAGGCATTTAAAATAATTAAAAAATCTCGATTTTCCTACTTATCGTACAGACGCGAACTCAACCTATGGCGGCTCCGAACTCACACACGGCGCGCTTCCATGCGGCCCACTGTTCACGCACCAAGAGTCTGTCTAGCTTGATCTCCTCTGTTGATGAAATAAATGCGCGATCGGGCGGCTCTCTGTTATCGTCCCCAAGTGACCTAACCTGAGAAACGTTCACACTAAAACCTTAAGATCTTAGCCTAGACTCAGCCAAATTGCGTGGGGTTTGTTTCTAAACCTTCATCTACTCAACACGAACACATCTATATGGTTAATAAAGTATGACATCAAGCCATTACAAATGGAAAATGGAGAATCAAAATAAGCTCAAAAATAAGCTCAGGCTAGGGTTATAGCTCAATACCTTTATCTGAGAGGGGAGACCTCAATCAGATGGTTGTGGTAGCTTTGATTGGACCCAACGAACCTCCGGATGAAGACTCAAGCCCTCGTGAATTGTCTAGATATGATTTTGATCAAGGTGGATTTCAGGTGTTGGTCTAGAGCAAGGTTAGAGGCTGTTTCAAAGGGGGCTTTATGGAGAATCAACTCCTTTCACTGTGGTGATGGTGTGTGCACAATTAATTGGAGTTTGGTTCACTGTGGACCTGTGGAGGAATATGTCCTGGTTTCGACCTGATTTTTTAGCTTAAAATTGAACTCTCACAGAGGTAACCAGAGGGGGAAGACGGTTGGCTTGGGCTTAGGGATGCTTGGAGAATTTATGGTGAGATTTTGGCAGAGTTTCCCTAAGGATTTTGAACTCTCTTCTTTTGGCCATGGATGGGCTGATTAAATAGAAGAGCTTATGCTGGCCACGAGGGCCAATTGATGGGTGCAAAATGATGCTTAAATGGAGGACTAAGGAGCTCTCAGGAGCCATTAGGATGATCCGACCTCTAGGGTTGAAATTGGGTTTGATTTTGGGGTGTTGGCCCTCGATTTTGTCATTTTTTAGCCACTAGGCCAGCCGGAAGGGCCAGGGGTGGTGGCCAGTTGGTCAACTGAGCCAAGGGGAGGGTTAATTATGATTAACCCTCAATGACAAGTGATGATGGAGGAGATATTTTGGTTAAGGGCCATAAATCAGATAAGATCCATTAAATTAGGGGACCCTTGGTCCATAGCTCACTTGGGTGGTTTAAGAGAGTTTAGCCTGGTCAACAGGGTGTGCTTAGTGGCTGCGGTGTCATCAATTTGGTGGCTTAGGCATGACTAAGTCAATTTTGGTGCATGAGTTCAATTTGGGTGAAAATGGCTAGAAGTTGGGTTTGGGGTAGGTTAGCCATGACATTGAGCTCAATTGATTGGTCAATATTATTTAGATGATTGTCATGAGGAGTTTTGAAAAGGTTTAGAATGATTTTAAATTGATTTGGAGGTTCAATTAGAGGGATTTTGGGCATTTGGTCAATTTGCAGGTGTTGGGTTAGACTTGGGTTTAGGTTGGGCTATAGTTGGGGTATGTATAAATTAAAGATTGAAAATGATCTATAGGAATGTCATGAAGAGTTTTCAACATTAATTTGGTGTAAATTTTGGGGTTTAGGCATTCAATTTGGTGGAATTTGGGGAGATAGCAAATTTGGAGATTTTGGACTTAGGTTAAAATTGGGTGAAATTGGCGCTTGGATAAGGCTAATTGAAGGCCCAATTTGATGTCTAGGATTGTTATGAAGAGGTTAGGATTTGAATTGGGGCAAATTGAGTAGGCTATGGGGTTCAATTTTGTGGGGTTAAGTCATATGGTTAAAATTGGGGGTTTGACTTAGATCAAAATTGAGCTCAAAGCATGGGTTAATTAGGCTTGAATTTGGTTTATATTGATCATATGAAAGATGAATTTGAGTTTATTATTGAAATTGGGGAGGATTGGGGACAAATTGATGGACATTTGAGGTGAATTTGGGGAAATTGGGCCTTTGAAGACAATTTGCGGGCTTTCATAAAAAATGGTCAAATTGGCCAAATTGGGTTCAATTGAAGGGTGTGAATTGGTTTTGGAGACATTTGAAGTGATTTTGGATGTTTTGGGAAAGTTTGGGCCACTGAGGGTATTTTTGTAATTTTAGCGAATTTGATGGTATTGTAGTAATTTTGGCAATTTTGGGTGGTTTTAGGCAATTTGAGTATTTTGAAATGGTTGAAATGATTTTTGAAAAAAATCTGGTATTTTGGGTGAATTTGAGAATTTTGGCCAAATTTAGTATTTCAAGGGCATTTAGGTAATTTGGGTGGATTTAGGGGCAAAAGGCCAAGTTGGATTTTTTGGTAGAATTGGGGTGCCAACCATTATATATGAGTTACAATAAAATCCCCATTTGGGTCCTCTATGTACTGGTCTTAGCTAAACTTTAACCTAGAGCTAGTGGGTTTAGGGGGACCTTCTACAAGAGTTGAATGATTTTAGGGCATATGATTGTGCATGTGAGGTTTTGAGTATTTTTTTGTGTGTGTATGGGTCTGACCAAGACCAAATCCAAGCCACCCACGGCTAACCTTAAGGCCTGACAATCCTATAAAAACTCCTCTTGAGCTCCCTCATGCTGGTTCCAACCTTGTAAGTGCTAGAGGGCAAAACAAAACATGTGGAACTCCAAGAAGAGCAAAGAGATGTTTAAATTTATATTGGGTAGATTTCCATTACAGACCTCTAGGAATAGTCAATAGAAAGTCCTATGGCTAGAACCTAGGGTACTAAAGAGGAATACTAGACCTCAACCAAAAATGAGGTCAACAAATGGACCCCCAATATGTGTGGTGTGTTAGGCAAGCACACCGCGCATATTGGCGTTGACCGACGTGATTAACAAAACCAAGGCCCCCTTGAATGGAACACGACATCCTATTCTCAATCCTTGAGATTGGTATAAGACCCCCTCGAATGGAACAAGAAATCCTCTTCTCAATCCTTGAGATTGGTATAAGACCCCCTTGAATGGAACACGACATCTTATTCTCAATCCTCAAGGTCGGTACCTAAATTCCGATTCTCTTTCAGATATTGATAACTAAATTTCAATTCTCATTCCGAGATCAATACCTAAATTTTGATTTCTATCTTTCAAGATTGGTACTAAAATTCCGATTCTCTTTCTGAGATTGATACCTAAATTTCAATCCTCATTCTGGGATCAAGACCTAAATTCTGATTCCTATCTTTCGAGGTTTGTACCAAAATTCTGATTCTCTTTCTGAGATTGATACCTAAATTTCAATTCTCATTTTGGGATCAGTACCTAAATTCTGGTTCCCTCCTTTTGAGGTCGGTACCTAAATTCCGATTCTCTTTATGAGATTGATACCTAAATTTCAATTCTCATTTCAAGAATAATACCTAAATTCTGATTCCCCCCCTTCGAGGTCGGTACCTAAATTCTGAGTCTCTTTCTGGGATTGAAACCAAAATTTAAATTCCCATATTTGGGTCAGCACCTAAATACTTATTCCCATTCTCCGAAACACCTGAAACTTGATAATTTGAAACCCACCCTCCAATCCCTAGCGAGAGTTCCTACTCCTTAATTTTGGTCAAATATTCACCTGCTATATCTCCAGCAGAAACAACTAGCACTCAATTTTTACACTCCTTTCCAGGTCTATTGACTTAGGAGTCCGTGTTCATTTTGTTGATCTTGTCGGTCAACGCCAATACGCGCGGTGTGCATGCCTAGCACACCACACCTATTGGAGGTCCATTTTTTGACCTCACTTTTGGAGGTTTAGTTTACCCTTTTAAGTAGCCTAGGGTCTAGCCATAGGGTTTTCGTGATGACTATTACCAGAAAACTAGAAATGGAACCCACACACTTATAAACTCTAAACTCTTTCTTGCTCAACTTGAAATTCCACACATTGGTCATAACCTCTAGCACTTAGTAGGTGGTGTCAGTATGGGGGATCTTAAGGAGAGTCCCTATAGGACTGTTTGACCTTAGGGCTGACCTGGGTGTTGGTCTGGAGCTAGTTCACTCACTTACACTCACTACCACCTATATCCACTAGCAACCTTAAACCCAAAATTGTTCCCTTGATCTTTTTTAATCCCTTGACCATTTGGGAGACTCATGTAAATAGTCCCCTAGACCCACTGGCCCTAGGCAAGAGTTTAACTAAGACCAGTACATAGAGGACCCAAATGGAGATTTTATCGGTCCATAGCTCATACAAGGTGGTTGGCACCCCAATTCTACCAAAATATCCAACTTGACCTTTTGCCCCTTAAATCCACCCAAATTACGTAAACACAGCCAAACCCCAAATTTGACCAAAATTCTCAATTTCACCCAAAATATCCAAATTTGTTCAAAAATTGTTTCAAACCATTTGTTCAAAAATTGTTACAAACCATTTGAAATTACCAAAATTTCCCAAAACCACCAAAATTCTAAAATTACCAAAATACCCTCAAATTGCCAAAATTACAAAAATACCCTTGGTAACCCAAACTTTCCCAAAACATCCCAAATCACTTCAAGTTTCTTCAAAACCAATTTGGGCCCTTCAATCAAACCCAGTTTGACCAATTTGACCCTTTTGACCAAAACCCCCAAATTGCCTTTAAAGGCCCAATTTCCCCAAATTCACTTTAAATGTCCTTCAATTTGGCCCCAATCCTCCCCAATTTCAATTCTAAACTCAAATTAATTTTTCATATGATCAATTCAAACCAAATCCAAGCCTAATTGACCCATGCTTTGAGCTTAATTTTGATCCAAGTCAAACCCCCAATTTTGACCATATGACTTAACCCCACCAAATTGAACCCCATAGCCTACTCAATTTGCCCTAATTTAAATCCTAAACTCTTCATAACAATCATACACATCAAATTGGATATTTAATAGGCCTTTGACAAGCCTCAATTTTACTCAATTTTAACCCAAGTCCAAAATCCCCAAATTGCCCAAATCGGCTATGTCTCCAAATTCCAACAAATTGAATGCCCAAACCCCAAAATTGGCACCCAATTGATGTTGAGAAATCTTTATAATATTCCTCTAGACCATGTTGAGCCATCCATTTGGGTTTATCCCAACCTTAGCACAACCTAAACCCAAGTCTAACCCAACACCCCTAAATTGACCAAATGCCCAAAATCCTACAATTTGAACTTCCAAACCAGTTCAAAATCACTCCAAACCTTTTCCAAACCTCTTCTGACAATCATCTACACAAAATTGACCAATTAATTGAGCTAAATGTATGGCTAGTCCAACCCAAACCTAGCTTCTAGCCATTTTGACCCAAATTGAACCCCTTCCCCAAAATTGAATTAGCCAGCTAAATTCACCAAATTAATGTCACCACAACCACAATTTGGACTCTAATGACCATTTGAAACCCACCTAAATCACTTAGGTG
This sequence comes from Phalaenopsis equestris, assembly GCF_001263595.1. Taxonomy (NCBI): domain Eukaryota; kingdom Viridiplantae; phylum Streptophyta; class Magnoliopsida; order Asparagales; family Orchidaceae; genus Phalaenopsis; species Phalaenopsis equestris. Next base: position 35,022 of record NW_018226499.1, on the reverse strand, counting down.
AGCTATGGACCAATGGTCCCTTGATTTAAGGGATCTTAACCATATTTGGGCGTTATTTGAAAATTCTTTGCCATCATCACTTGCCATTGGGAGTAAGTCATAATTAACTCTCCCCTCATGTTCCTGAGCCAAGAAGTGACCATACCCTAGCCAGTCACCTCCTCAGCCACCAAAAACAGCCACCCAAAAGTGCTCCCATTGGCCAAAATAAAAAATTAAACCGCCCTGAGCTGGCCAAGTTTGATTGGTCACTAGAGCTCTTCATCCCTCCACCTCAGCAAGCCCCAGCACCCACTGCCAAGCCCCAAGCTCCACCAAGCAGCCATGACTCTAAATTAACCCCTCCATGACCAAAGGAGAGGTAAGAAAAATCCTTGGGCAAACTCTTGCCATTTTCCTCCAGAGACTCTCCATAAACTCTTCAGCTTAATCCCACTCTTTGTCCCCATTGGTTCCCACTGTGAGAGCTCAATTTTGAGTTCAAGTTTTCTTCAAATTTTTAGCTCAAACCAGGTTATTTTTCCCCACAAATCTACAGTCCACCAAACTCTAATTAATTATGCACACACCATCACCACAGTGAGAGGAGTTGATTCCCCACAAAATCCTCCCCACAAAATCCCCATCCAAATCCCCATCCCAAACAGCCTCTAACTTAGCTCTAGACCAACACCTGAAATTGAGTTTGATAGAAATCATACATAGACAATTCATCAGGAATAAGACTTCATATGGAGGTTCATCAGATTCAATCGAAGCTACCACAATCATCTGATTGAGGCCTCCCCTCTCAGACAAATGTATTGAGCTCTAACTCTATCCCGAGCTTCTTTTGATTCTCCATTTGTAATGGCTTGATTTCATACTTGATTAACCATATAGATGTGTTTGTCTTGAGTAGTTAAAGGCTTAGAAACAAACTCCATGTGATTTGGTTGAGTTTAGGCAGAGATCTTAAGGTTTTAGTGTGAACGGCTTACGGGTTAGGTCACTTGGGGATGATAACGTGGAGCTGTCCGATCGCACGTTTGTTTAATCAACGGAGGAGATCAAACTGGACAGACTCTTGGTGCGTGAGCTACAGGCCGCGTGGCATGCCTAAGTGGAAAGCACAAAGAATGGGAGCACACCACGTGTGAGTTTGGATCCACCGTAGGATGAGTTGGCGTCGTGTGGGATAAGTAGAAAAATATTGATTTTCTAAATTTATTTTAATACCTGAACTTCAAAAATCCATATATTTCTCTAAAAAAATCATAAAAATAAAATAAAAATACCCTCTTGCTCAGTGACTAAAAATAAAAATTATTTTCTTATTTGATATTTTCTTATTACCTGATTTTTAATGAATTAAATATCCTCTGGAGTATTTTAATTCATTATGTTCAAACATTGCTCACTATGGCTTGAAATTTTGAGGCTTTGTTCCTCATGATAGAGACTATGTCCTTTGATTTTTCTACGGTCAGAAGACATCCTATGCTTCTAACCCTAATTTTCAATCTAGGGTGACCATTTTGGCTATTTTAATTATATAAATTAAAATATCATTGAAAAATTATGGGAATAATTTTAGTAGGTTTCCTATGATCAGAAAAGTCTAGAAAAATATCTTGATGTCTTGAATTATCTTGTAAATTTCTATATTTAATTAAATGTAAATATCTTATGTTAATTTATGTAAATTATATACTTAAGAAAATTGACAAAATTAGGCCCACATTGTTCATAAAAATCATGTTTATCCACTGTAAAAATTTAAAAATTATTTGATTAAGTTTGAGTATTAAAGTTGATATTCTAAGAAACCTTGTATTTTTGTACAAAAATAATTATATTAAATTAAATACACTTGGGAAAATTGTGAAAAGTGGTTTTTTGAGTTCCTTGTGATTAGAGTCACGTGGGAAAAATAACAATTATTTTTAAAAAAATACTTAATTTTTTAGCCGTATTTTGAATTTAAAAATAATTAAAAAAATCGCAGAAATATTAAAATATTTCAACATGTGCCTAATGGTTTTCTGATCACTTGGGACTTATTAAAATATTTTTTCCTAATTTTTCTAAATTAAAAATAAATCTTAAAAGCTTAAAAGTAGATTCTCCTTATTTTCCCATAAAAATAATTATAATAAACAAATTAAAAATCATAAAAATACAAAATTTGATTCTGTGAGTTTTCTGAACTTAGAAAAACTCAGAAAAGTCTAATAAAAATATAAAAATAATTTTGGTAATTAAAATATTAGTTTCTATTTAATTAAATCATTGAAACTTGTTAAAAATTAAATAATAAAATGTAATTCAAAAACTATGAAATTTTGCTTAGGTATTTCTCTGACCGAAGGAAACCTCTAAAAATTTTCCCATTGAATAAAAACTTTATAAATCAATTTTTGAAAATCCTATTTTCTGAATTTAAATAAATAATTAAATTAATTCAAATTTTGAGAAGCACACATATTCATCTCTAATATTGTAATTACCTCATGAATATGATACTCTAAATGCTCAAAGTCATTTGGGTTATGCTTAATGAGTTATGAGGAGGAGCATCCCAAGGGAAAAACAAACAATTTTGATTTTGGTCCTTAATCAAAATTTTGGATAAACTAAGGGAAAATGGGTAATTTTGATCTTATAAACATGTTTGGATGATTGAAATACAATGAGATTAGAAGGTAGAAACCCACTCACCATCTTTGTACAACATCAACAAGATCATAATTCTCCTAATCTTCATGACTTAGAAGTCAATTAAGATCAAATGATTCTTAAGTAATGAGCTTAAGATAGAAAAGATGATAATTTACTTTTCTTAAGCCCAAATTTGAGGATGAAGTGATCATTCAATAAGGATATGTCACTTAAATCAAAATTTTAACAATCACCATTTCACCTATTATGATTGTTAAGGGCTTGGTAGTGACATAGGCTCAATGTCTAAACTAAATTGATTGGATTTAGAAGATGGTATGATTGGTGATTAACATCTTTAAACACTACAAGCCTGACTTTAATGACTTAAAATTGCCTTAGTGGCATCCACTCACATAACCTTTAAATGAAACATCAATTGATTAACTGAGTGTCCTATCCTTGGGATAATTAAATTGTCAATTTTCGCTGAGCAACGGGGTAATCACACTTCAACCTCAGATGATTAATGGAACAATATGATAAGTCCAAAATTAACTCGAAATATTTCAAGTGATCTTCAAAATGGTCCAGGGTCATGCCTCGAGCATTTTGAAATCTATTGGATATTCTGAAGGGCAAATTGGACTTGCCATATTTTGTTCTAAAATCATCCACTAAGATCTTCCGAGATTCAATAAAGTTATAACTTGGGGTTTGGCTAAACCTTCATTTTGGTAGCTAAACCTTCATTTACTCCTGCAATTTAAATTCCCTGTAAAATTATATACATGCTTTGCAAGTAATAACCTTTCAGGTGGAGGATTGAGAAGAATCGACATGTACGCTTTTAAATTTATGCATTTACCTTTCTGTACTTCTTCTCTCAAGCATGCATGTTAAACAACGATGTCACCCTGCATGAAAATCAAAACTGCTAGAATTGCTACAAAACAAAAACCAAAACTAAAATTAATCAAGATAAAATTCTCCGTCACAACATTCAAAATATAAGACAACTCAAAATTTAATCACAAACATCACAAAACAACAATTACAACTAAATTAAGACATCTCTATCGGATCATTGGGAATCCCTTGGAGGAGGTAACCTACGGTTGCTAATGAGACTTCCCACGATCTAAATGAAAGTATGGAACTCATTGAGTTGAGTTTAGTGAATTTATTGGACTAAGTGAATCTGAAAGAAAATAGTGGTGCAAGAATGAGGGAATCGTAGGATCCTAACCGATGTCTCTCTAATCAACTTTAATATGCCCCATAATATTTAAATGACTATAACCATAAGAATAACCATAGGGACATCTGATTTGACATCATAACTTGACGCATTAGAAAACATAAACTTGCTATGACGAGGAGCTTCGAGCTAGCATTGTGGGCAGCACAACAATCTTCAATAGCAAAACATATCTACATCAACTAAACCATTCTTTAGAACTAAACAACAAGCCATAGGATTTCGAGGTTGTCCGCCTAGTGTGACATAAATTCTCAACCTCGCTTTAGGCCTATGTATAGCTCTACTATACAATTTAAGCCCTAACTCATCTTAAGATTCTGAGGTTGTCGTTTGTCAGAACCTAAATTCTCACATCTTCCAGGCTATTTGCGTGATCGTTTCACACAAATGTAAGCCCTAATTAATAAAATTTGTAGGATGAAAAACTTAAGTATATTCTCTTCTAAACTGAAGCCAAACCATAGGGTAGCTTGGGAAGTCACCAAAGTTCTCCTTCAGATCTGTGGCATCCCCTAATTCTTCCTCTGTTGGATTCTACGATAAATGTTCCAAATTTGAGCCTTTCCCCTTTCACACCTCTATGTCTGATATTGTTGAAAAGTTTTATCCTTTTGACCTCTTTGAAGATAATATTTCCTGATTTTTATCGAGAGTTTTCTTAGGTGACTTTGGTTATCTAAGATGTAATTAACTATAGGGGCTTGCCCTTATAAGAAGCTTTTTTTGAAACAGCTTAATATAAACCATATTTAATTTTTTATATTAAATAGAGTAACTTGTCGACTTATAATAAAAATGGTTTTGCAGACTTAAACGGATGTCATATATTTCTTAGTTTATTTGATCTAGCCTCACCCTCAAGTTTTGTGTTTATCTTTCGGGATAGATACATGGCTTGAGGTGTAGTGCTCTTTCATTTAAACTATGAAAGATTTGAGATCAGTTTGATTTCATATTTTTCTAAATATATATATGTAAATTAATCATCCTTCCAAAGCGGGCGACAGGATTCCGATTCCAGCAGCCGACCAGCTTCCGACGGGCAACTCTGCAACCAAAATAGTACTGAAAAAATCTAGTGAGCAAACAAAGCAATTACAACACAACCTATAAACTCCTACGATGTCTAAAGGGTTAGTGTCTTATGGCTTCCAAAGTTGGATGAATGTGAAGTGGGAAGAATAAATAAATTTTAATTAAGACGACCGCGATCAAGATACTCAAAGCTTTATGTCATCTCGTGGTTGTTGGTAGTTTCATTTTACTTAGTCAAGAAAAATGGTTAACCTATTTTGACTAAAGGACTCTTAAAGACTCTTATTAGCAACCATGAATTGTGTCAACCAAGAAACCTTTATTGATCTGGGGATGATTATTATTTTTTCAAGCTACGCTTGATTTTGTTTGTTCATAAAGGTTTCATTTCAGTTTTTGTGTCTTTTAGATTTTATGAGATTATGATTTTTCATATTATTTGGACATTTATCTGCCTTTTAAAAAATTGATTTTTAATAAGATTTACTTTTAATTAAATTAATTTTTATTAGGATTGTTCTTTAATAAATTTAATGTTTAATAGGATTTTCTTTATGATGACCCTGGTCAAGATCCCATGGTCCCATTGTTCCATAGTCATTAGTGTTTGTAGTTTGGTCACATAGGAATAACCAAAGGCGTCCTTGAAGCCCGAAAACTTACTGCAAAGTAAGTCGATCAATCACGTAAGTATACTTCTCGATCAAGTGAAAAATAGAAATGAGTCTACGTTTCCATTCCATGAGGATAGTGTCAAAATATTTCTATTAGGCGAAGTTTTAGGTGACTCAATCGCTAAGTATAATTTAAAGTGATAGAATTCAAGAGATGAATCTAACAATCCTAATAATACAATAAACAAAAAACAACAGGAAAAAGTGTTGCATTTTTTTAGATACGCAAGATTCATACTCCGGTGATATAGGTTAGGTGAATTTTTGAAGTTTTCCTATGAGACACATGCTGTTATTGACAAACAAGGATAAATTTTTTATCTTTATGTCATTCCTAGGTTAAGAGAAGAATCATAACCTATAAAGTGGGGTTTTCCTGGATTCTTCCTATCCCATGGATAAGTTGAAAAATCTTACTACAATATGCCTATTCTACCAGGTATTTGTGGATAAACTACTCATTCCACTATGTAGTCAATAGAATTCATAGTTCATGATAGATTTTAACATTCTTATTGCAAACAATAAAACATTAATTATGATTAGAAGGTTAGCACATCAACATCAGAAATTTATTCATCAAAAAGGCTTTGAGGGAAACTCAGAAGCCATAGCAAGAAACCATGAAAAATCCACAAGGCTTGCATTGCAGAGTACAAAAAAAGATTAGCTACAATGCATGATAAAGAAAAATGAACTTTGTTATTGAGAAAATAAAAAGGAGATAACGCAAGAAGTACAAAAAACTCCATACAAAGTCAAGCGTTCCTTGTCATATCTTGCTGTCCTTTCTGATCAATACAAATATCTATGGATCTCTCTCATACATATGCACTCATTAACTCTTTACAAGATTAATAAACACCTCAAACAACCATGAAATAAAAG
>NW_018226499.1:19122-24056 GCF_001263595.1 Phalaenopsis equestris | reverse complement strand
ATATATATATATATCATTTTAATAACCAAGAATAATCTCCGCGGTTCCACTTTAATAAACCCGAAATAAAATAACAGAAGTTATTTCGGGGTCATTGAAGAAAAACTTATATTTCGGGGACTTTAATAAACCCGAAACAAAAATAACCCAGAAATAACCGCGAAATTTCGGTGAGGATATTTCGGTGATATTTCGGGGAGGATATTTCGGGGTTAATGAAGTGAAACAGTGAATGTTATTTCAGGGAGGTAATTCCACTTTAATATTTTTTAGTTGGGATAAATATAACATACATGATGTTATATTATTGGGAGTCCGCACGTAGAAGTACGTCTGAAGTCCACACATAATTTTTTTCCTAAAGGGAAGGATTGTGTTGGCTTCGGTCACTAGGCGAAGAGGTGAAGGGGAATGAGTTTCAAGTCTCACGATAAAGAGAATCAGAGAGGAAGGCGCTGGAGTTGTTTCATGATTTTACGGAACTGGATTAGAAGGAAGGGAGAATAAGGAGAGTCGAAGTGCTTGTGAAGACTTGGTGAGTGTGGGGAGAGGGAGATATGAGAGAGCTTGGGAGATTGATGTAGGATGATTTAGTGTGTAAAATTTACGAATATCTTTCAATATTACAAAATACACACGGGCAGATACATAATAAATATACAATATAATCCCAAATTTTTTGGCAGATACATAATAAATATACAATATAATCCCAAAAAATTTTTTTTTATGAAAAAATTTATCTTTTAAAACTCTTTTTCAAACTGCCAAATCCCCTTTCAAATCAACGCAAATATATGTATTGCTCAAGTAATAAATGGCTGTAATGGATTCCTAGATATCAATCCCACAGATAAGTTGGAAAATCCTAAAAGTAAATTACAGAAATTATTTTATAATATAAAAATACAAAAAAAATAAAAGTAAAGTAAAGTGCAAAGTTTGAAAATTAACTACTCAAGTGAATGCTAATTAAATTGCAGATGTATGATTACAGAAGTTAAACTAAACTAAATACGAAACTTTAAAAAATAAAATTACAAAAATTAAGCAAAATTTTTGTTGTGACGGAAAGTTCAAATTTAAGAAAGCATCATTCCCCTTTACAATGCGTACATGGATTGTAAAGAAAATGAAATCATTTGAAAAAATATATATATAAACTATTTGTGCAAAATATGAGCAATTTTATTCTTTACCCTCTTCCGAGTGCTATAAAGAACATTGATTAATCTAGAGTTTGGTCCCTAATTCAGTGGTTAGGCTGAGAGAATCCTGGCTGCCACTTCAGAACTCCCACTACTCCCTAACCTGAGGGCTAACAATCTCTCAATAGTTTTCAATCAACTTGAATAAATTGGAGATTTTATGGAGTCACATTAAAATCTCTAATTCTGTACATCCAACAAAGTATATTTCTTTATTTATTTGCACCCAATCCCATGGATGACATACTCTCCCATGAAATCAAATGTGATTCTCCCTATGTTGTAGAAATCATATCTCATTTAAGAACATATGTCTCTCAACAAATTTTAACATTTCAATTGGCTAGATCGAATAATAAATGAAGATCGGAGTTCAAATCATCACAAATTATTATCAATTAAAATCGTGGAACTTCACAAATCCATATGACAAAGAACTTCACAAATCCATATGTCAAAGTAGGGAGAAGGATATAGAAGACTACTCAGAATTCATAGGAAGGATACGATAAAACATGGATTTCATATATAAAAATAAGTTTACAAAACAAAAGAAATAAAAATACAACTTATATCACAATCCTTCCCAAAAAAATATCTGGAAGTTCTTTCTAAGCCTTTCTCTTTTTATAAACACTCCCAATTCTCTCTTAAAAGTGTTAAAAGTGTAATGAATCCCAATTCTCTCTTAAAAGTGTAATGAATAAGAAATCTCTCACCTTCCTTCTCCTCTTACAACCCTACTCTCTATCTCTAACTTCTCTCTATCTCTAACTCACGCCCACTTTCTCTCTCCCTCACGCCACACACTTAACAAATGAGATGTCTTCTTCTTTTATTTTGGGTTGCCTTCTTTGGAATATAATTCAAAATTCTCTCTAAAATTCTCTCTAAAATTTAACTTTTTTGAATTCAGAAGATGTGTCATTTGATCCTTTTTTCATCAAAGAGACCATATCCCTTCATAAAAGAACATTCCAAAGTGTCTTGATGCATTAAATTACTCTAAGAGGTGTGTAGAACAAGTGTCCTTTTGAAATTCACGAAAAAATTCATCTCGAACAGCCTTAATTTGAAAAAAGTAGTCTATGGTGCATCATGCACCGATCTGATGCATTATGCGCCAACTCACTGGATTTTGGCGCATCATGCGCCAGAATCCTAAAATTTGCTGGTTTGGCCCCAAATTTCATCCTTTTTGTCATTTTTGCTCCAATTGCCTAAAAATGATATACCTGCAACAAAAGCACAAAAATATCATTCTTTAAGGTGCAATATCACCAATAATAAGCATAAAATGAGTACTTAAAATAGTATATTATTTTAGTGTATTAAAATCTCCCAAACCTAAATGTTACTTGTCCTCAAGTGACACTGTTACTTGTCCTCAAGTTGTCCTCAAGTGACACTTTTATTACCTAAAAGCATATGACTTAGGATAGAAATTAACTTATAACTTCTATACTTTAGTTTAATTAATAGAATAACAAAATTTTAGAAAAATCCTTTAATAACTTAGATTCAAACTCTATGTCTAAGAATACTTAGCAATCAAATTTAAGATTTCTGAATCTCTATTCATTTCAAGGAGAATTGAAATTTGTCATATTAAGGACATTTAGAACATTCATATGAAAAAGAACTTCATGAAAACTTTACTAGGAATGGTACTAATTCGCCAATATAAGTTTAGAAAATGTAACAAAAGCACATTCCTTAAGTTGATTCAAGTAAAACCAATTTTTGATTAAGCATCTCCTCAAGCTTCTCCTCACTTATATATATTTTTCTTTCTTTTTCTTTTTTTTCTTTTCTTATTTGTTTTTCTTTTAGGATATTTTAATCCATTTTTTTTCTTTTTCTTTTGCTTTTCTTCTTTTCTTTCCTTTTTCAAGTGAGGATTACTATATCTGGACAGCCTTTAATAATTTCTAACTTCACTATCCTCTTTTTAAAGTCAAAACGCTATACCTTTCTTTGCTTTATAAATTCATATTAATTTATGATTTTTCATAAAATCTCATTCTTTCCATAAAGTCTCATTCTTTCCTTCTTACACGAAACTCTAAAATTTTTAACACTTCAAAAATACAATTTTCTTTACTTTAAATAGAAAAACATAGTCTTATCCTATCATATCAAATATCTTTAACTTTAGAATTGACCTTCATAATTAAAGATTGTTTACATAAATTTACCACAATATTTATAAATAGAAGTATAGTCATTTAATGTTAAATATTGATATATTAGGCCATGTTAAATTAATTTTTATAAGTATAGTTGCTTAAGGACAAATAAAATTTAGTTTACTCATTTTCAAAATAAATTTTTCTTTCCCCGAAACTTAAGTTTTTAAGTGATTTAAAAAAAAGTATTTTTAGTATAAAATTTAGTAGGTGAAAGGAAACAATAAATGCATGAAAATAAAAACTGACCTGTAGAGGATTTCTGATTATGAAACTTGGCTCTGATATACTGCAGGTACTAGCTATAAAACTACATACAGGCTTTAAAGCATTAATAAAATATAATATATTTTAGAGAACTTGCTGAGAATTAAAAACATAAATACAAAAACTAAGAAACTAAACTAAAAATACTAAAAATGCAGAAAAAAGAAAGTCTACAGTTGCTATTACAAATTTAAGTCCACAATATAACATGAAAATTTTTCACTATAACAGTCTCAAATGAAAGTACATCACATCACAATTACAAACATACAAAAAACACATAACATCAAAACAAATCAATCTAAACTCCTAAAAATATCACTCTTCATCTCCTTCCTCCTCATCATCAAATTCTTCTTCTTCTTCTTCTTCTTCATCATGAATGGGAGCATAGGGAATGAAACTGGGGAAGAAGGAAAGTCCACATCACGCTCACCCTTAAGGTGTCTTACCATCGCATTCTTAAAATCAATATCATGTTAAACTCTCCTCTGCTGATATTCATTATTATATCCATTTTTTGCTCCTATCTCTCCCAACTGAGTTTGAATATTGATTATGTCAATTTTTTGAATTCTGAGTTGGTCCATAATACCTCCAAGCGATGTAGATTGAGAAGTAGATGCCCCTGCAACAGATGTAGAGGGCCTATCCCTCCTTCCACTTTAGACTCAACAAATGATTCTACTCTTTGAATCATATGCCTCCCAATCAAATTCTGTGGCTATAATCTTTCTTCATTTCTATGAGATTCTACTCCTGATTGTTCACATAGAGTGAAAATCAAGGCAGAGTATCCCAAACCTCCATCTGTAAGATTACTAGTTATACATATGAGTATGTTGAACTATAAGTGTACCAACATCTATTACCTTCATGTTCTGAATACAATAGCTTAGTACAACTCTGTATTTTGTAACATTAGCCAAATAATTCATTGGCAATAGTCTGACAGAAATGAAGTGGTGTGTCGACGCTATTTTTAGTTGGAGGAGTTGCCCGTAAGAAGCTGTCGATCACCAAAATTGAAATCCCGTCGCCCGCTTCGGAAGGATGTTTTAATTTACATATATATTTAGTTTTAGAAAAATATGAAATCAAACTGATCCCATATTTTTCATAGTTTAAATGAAAAAGCACTGTACCTCAAATCCTGTATCTATCCCGAAGGATAAACACATGACTTGAGGATGAGACTCGATCAAATAAAATAAGGAATATATGACATCTGTTTGGTCTATGAAGCCTTTGTATTTGCCGACAATTTCCC
>NW_018226499.1:17666-18032 GCF_001263595.1 Phalaenopsis equestris | reverse complement strand
TTTGTGCGATGTTTGTGATTAAATTTTGAGTTGTTTTATATTTTGAATGTTGTAGTGGTGAATTTTATCTTGGTTGATTTTAGTTTTATTTTTGGTTTTGGTTTTGTGGCTATCCTGATAGCTTTAGTTTTCATGTAGGGTAACATCGTTGTTTAGCATGCAAGTTTGTATAAGCACAAAAGCATAACATAAAGGTACAAGAAAGACGACGCTGAAAACTATAAAAGCGTACCTGGCGAGTCTTCTCGTTCCACCACCTGAAACTCAAAAGACATGTTAAGGCAGTTTATATGAAACGGGGAAGAAAAATTTTGACGACCTACCTAACCCTAGGTCATATCTTGGTGGGTCCTTATTAATTTGATT
>NW_018226499.1:795-17476 GCF_001263595.1 Phalaenopsis equestris | reverse complement strand
CTATGAATACCCTAATGCTCAATGAACATTGATGTTTTACCTGACGAGTCTTCTCATTCCACCAACTGAAACTTAAAATGCATGTGGCAGGGAAGTAAAATTTTGGCGACCTACCTAACCCTAGGTCATATCTTGGTGGGTCCTTATTAATTTGATTAAGGATGATATTTGTCAAGCAAACATATTAAGTTTAGTAGATCTCTGAGGTATCCAACAAATCTAGAGAAGGAAGCATGTCTGTGCTACTCTCTCGCTGCCTGGTGAAAAATCTCGAGCTCTTTTAAACTTGTTATGTTGCTTAATAATTCATCTTGTAAACACCCTTAATGCTCAGTAAGCATTGATGTCTCAATTATCCCTAATAATAGGGTAATTATCAATCGTATTTCAATTTAAGAATTATGTGGGTGAAGACCCTTAAAGAGACAAGTTTAAGAGACTTAGCCAAATTTTTACTTGGGCTTGTAGTGTTTGAAAGATGTTTTAATTTTCAATGGTGTTTGCTTTTCTAATCCTTATTTAAATGAAACTTGATTTAGCCTTAGTCAATACTAAGCCCTTAAGATTTTGGTGAGTGTCTTAGTCATTGCAAATGAAATTGACATATAAGTGATTAGTGAGTTATTAACACCCAAAATAATACTCCTAAATCTAGGATCATTTAATCAGCTACACTCCCAAATTTATGTAATTTAAGGAAATTGCAAATTTATCCTTTTTAATTAAGACAAGTGAGGTTGGTTTCTACCGGTTAACCTCTTGTGTTTCAAACATCCAAATATGCTTATTAGAATTAAAGATTTCCCATTTCCCTTTCTAAAATTCGGCCTAAATGTTAATTAAGGCTAAATTTCCAAAATTACACATTTGCCTCTAAGGCTCTATCACTTTATAATTCATCAAATTTAATCCAAATGACTTTTGAATTTTTATCCTACCTTACTCATGGGACAATTGAGACATCAAAGGAGAAAGTGTGATTTTTTAGAATTTAATTTATCTATATAATTATTTTTAATGCAAAAATAGGATTTTTCAAAGAAAATTTTTAACTTGACCAAGGTAAATCCTAATCCCTTCAAAATTTTTATTAGAGGCTGCTTAGGAAGCAATTTAGAATATTTTCATAAATTTAATTATTTCTGTGATTTTTATGGATTTTAATTATTTTAAGTATTCAAAATGGGCTCAAAAATCAAGTTTTTATTTTAAACACCATTTTATTTTCAGAAAATATCCCTGATTATAGAGAACTCAAGAAATAAGTTTTTGTAAATTTTTGAGTTATATTTTGATTTTCTTAAAAAAATCATTTAAGTGCTAAAATGATACTTATCTTTAAAAATCAACTTAGGCCATCAAATGAACTCAAAATGCTTTGAAATTTTTATGGCGAGTTCTCTAGATCCTAAACAATAGTGGAGATAAAAAATTAAGTCATTTTGTTGTTTGTATTTTTCAAAATTAATTATCTTAGTGATTTAGGGTTTGTAAAGATTAGGTGAATTTTGAATGACTTGGCTCAAGCTAAATTTTCTTAAAGGTTTTCTAGTCATCATAAACCTTACAAAATTTTCTTATATTTTTCTAAGCAACAAGATAATTTCCATGATTAATTTAAACAAATAATGCATTCAAACTTGAAAAATATGGATATCTGTCTAGGGACCTCCTTTGACTTTGAAAAATTCAGAAGATGTTCACTAAGACAGAGGCAATAACATGCTAAAATTTGAAGCCATGGTGATATTCCTACATGCATGGAGAATCAAAATATTCAAATCAGTGTTTAATTAATTTAAAATAAAATATGCATCAAATGAACTCCAATTCATTTCCACATTGTTCTCTTCTGTTCACTGAGCAAGCGGCTATTTTTATTTTATTTTTATAATTTTTGTACACCAAGGTATGAATTTTTAAAGCTAGGGGCTATTTTCTGATTTTTTAAATTCCCTATTTATCTATTTAAAAGCGCGGCGCTGACTAGATGCTAGGAAGCTCCGAAGGCATTCTTTTCTTGGCGTGCTCGGGTTGGATGCCGCCATCCACATAGCCGCTGACTCGGCTCGCAGTTCATGTAAGGAAACGCTGTCCGGTGTGATCTCCTCCGTCCATCCGATACCCGTCATCGTCCCTGATAGAGTGATCCCGTGTCCGTCCACACTAAAACCCTAAGATCTCAGCCTAGACTCAACTACAACTAAATCACTTTAATTAAGTGAATTTTTTTTTTAAAATGCTCGTCTTAGTGAAATGAACACATCCATACGGTTAATGTGTCATGAAATCAAGCCTAATTAAATGGAGAATCAAAATAGGTTCAAGAGGGGGAGAAGTTTTATACCTTTTCTCTGAGAAGGGAGGCTTAAATCAGGCACATTTGTTGGGGTCCAAAGAAGCTAGGGATTAAGCCTCTTGCTATGGTGAAATGCCTAGACCCAAATTTGACCAAAGACGATTTCAGGTGTTGATCAAAGTTTATACTAGGGGCTCTATGGAAGGGGGATTTGATGGGGCTTTGGCTTCTTTCAATGTTGTGAAGGTGTGGGTGAGTTTAATTTGAGTTTGGTGGAGTGTGGCATGGAGAGCTTTGTCCTATCTCCGGCAAGGTTTTGAGCTCAAAACTTGGGCTCCGACAAGGGGATTCAGGACAATGTGGTGGTTGGGTTGCATTGAGGAGGTCTCAAAGAGGCTTTGGGATCAATTTGGGGAAGTTTCTTAAAGGAATTTTCAGCTCTCTCTCAACGACAGTGGAGGGGAGCTTTCTATAAAAATGGCCTTAGGCTTGCTTCCATGGCCAATTAGGGGGTGAAATGTGCTGCTAGGTGGAGGGCATAGAGGCTCTAAGCTTCAATTTGGATGAGGTGGCCTCTAGGTCTGAATTCGGTTTAATTCCATGGGGTGGCTCTCAGTTTGGCCATTTTCCAGCCATTAGGCTGGTCGGCTGGCCCGGGGGGGGGGGTAGGGGGCTAGGGAGGTCAGGTGAGCCAGGGGAATATGTCACAATAATTTAATGATTTTAGGCTTTATTTTGGAAAAAAATATCCAAGGCTTAAGCAAATATGGCATTAAATCCCTTGATTTAGGGGAGCTTTGGTCCATGGCTTAGTTTAGATGGTTTTAAGATGTTTAGGCTTGTCACTAGGGTCCAACTAATGGTTGTGGAATCATTAATTTGGAGACTTTTGGTCTGTGGAGTCATTAATTTGGTGACTTTGGGGTAGTTAGACCATCTTTAGTGCATGGGTTCAATGTGGGTTCAAGTGATCAAAGCTTGGGTTTGGGCTAGGCTAGCCATGGAAATTGGCCTAATTGATTGATTAACATTATGTAGATACAATTGGATGTTTAATTTGAAGGATTTTTGAAATTAGGTCAATTTGGGCATGTTGGGCTAGACATGGGTCTAGGTTGGGATAGCCTCGGGCTAAGTCCAAATTGAATCGTTCAAATTATCAAGGGAGATGTTTTGAAAATTTTTCATGAAGGGATGGAGTGGAAATTTTGGGGCTAAGGCCATCAATTTGGTGAGATTTTAAGACATGGCCAATTTGGGGCAAAGTTGGGGCCTTTTGGACTTAGGTTGAAATCCAATAAAATTGAGGCCTCACCAAGGCCAATTGAAGGTCAACTTTTATGTATGGAGATGTTATCAAGGTTTTTTAACACAAATTTTGGCAAATGGAGTAGGCCATGGGTTCAATTTGGTGGAACCAAGTCATGGGGCGAAAATTAGGGTTTTTGGTCAAACTTAAAATTAAGTTCAAATGATGGACTAATTGAGCTTATATTTGGTCTATATTGGTCACATCAAGAGTTTATTTGAGTTTAGAATTGAAATTGGGGTAAATTGAGACCAATTTGATAAACATTTGGAGTGATTTGGGGAAAATATGGGTCTTTAAAGGGTAATTTGGGGGTTTTGATCAAATGATGGACTAATTGAGCTTATATTTGGTCTAGATTGGTCACATCAAGAGTGAATTTGAGTTTAGAATTGAAATTGGGGTAAATTGAGACCAATTTGATAAACATTTGGAGTAATTTGGGGAAAATATGGGTCTTTAAAGGGTAATTTGGGGGTTTTGATCAAAGATTGTCAAATTGGCCAAATTGGGTCATATGATAGTTGAGAAAAATGAAATTGGGAATATTTGAGAATTTTTGGAAATTTTGGAATCTTGGGCTAAGGAGGGGAAATTTTGGTAATTTGGCCAATTTTGGTGATTTTGGGTAGTTTAGGTGTTTTTAAGGCGTTTGAAATGATTTTTGAACCAACTTGGGTATTTTGGGTAAATTTGGAAATTTTGGCCAAATTTGGGGTCCCAAGGGTATCTAGGTAATTTTGGGGAATTTAGGGGCAAAAGGGTCGGTTGGGTATCTTTGTAGTGTTGGAGTGCCAACCACCATCAATAAGCCATGGACCAATGAAAACCCCATTTTGGGTCCACTATATAGTGGTCTTAGCTAAACCCTAGCCTAGGGCTAGTGGGTTTAGGGGACCACCTACATGAGTCTCCCAAAAGTATCAACAGACCAATGCCTAGAAGTTTAAATTTTGGATTGTTAGTGATTGTGAGTGCAAATATGTACCTTAAGCCCTAGACCAACACCCAGGGTCAACTCTAAGGTCTAGCAGTCCTAAGGGTGACTCATCTTGAGTTCTCCCATAATGACCCCACCTGCTAAATGCTAGAGGTTAGGACCAATATGTGGAACTTCAAGTTGAGTAAAGAGGAGTGTAGAATTTCTAATGGTGAGAGTTCCTTTTCTAGTTTTCTAAGAATAGTCAATAGAAAAGTCCTATGTCTAGACCTTAATCTACTAAAGAGAAAAAAAAACTAAACCTCAACAAAAAATGAGGTCAACATGGTGCCATACTTTTGACTGAATAGTCAACATGGAAGCAGGGAACTTAACTATCTTGTTATTCTTAATCTTTCATTCCCCTCTTCCATCAGTCAAAAATGCAATCACTTCCTCCAGTGATGAATCATGTATCAGAAATGCAACATATTCATCATGAAACGTGGTTTTAAGTCCATAAAAAGCATTGATCCTTTCAGCAGAAAATTCGACCTGCTTACCTCTCACCAAAATGTGATCTTAAACAGTGAATCTCATGTTTGCATAAAACTCTCGAACCATCGGGAGAATTGCTATGGCAGTGAAGTAGCAGAATCAGTTATCACAAATGCAACATATTCATCATGAAAAACATTTCAAGTCCATAAAAAAACATTGATCCTTTCAGCAGAAAATTCAACCTGCTTACCTCTCACCAAAATGTGACCTTCAGCAGTGAATCTCAAGTTTGCATAAAACTCCCAAACTATCGAGGCAATTGCTACGACAGTGAAGTATCAAAATCTTTCCCAGTTCCTAGCAAGAATCAGTCTCTCAACCTCACCACCCGGGTTTGCAAACGCACATTCTTAGATCATTCTTTTTGTTTCCATCTGAGTATTGTAATTATGCTGGTCTTTGAAACTAAAAAATCTTCGTGCATCAAATTCCTCAGATGACTTTCCTCACTTAACTTAGGGAGCCTTTTGAAAATTTTACAAAAATCCAAATATAGTCCAAATAAATCACTGAATCAAAAATCTAAGTCAAGCAAGATTATTTGGTAAGAAACTTTTCATTACGTGTTTTCTTCAAACTTTTCATAAAAAATCCCAAATTTTGGATCTACTAAATCCACGGTGAAAGTAAAAAATTTCTAAGTTAAGGTGAAGCTCTTAGTAAGAGAAGATGAAATATATGGTTTTTAGTCTTCGAATCCTTCTCTTCGCTCACAATGTGATGCCCTAGATAAAGGCTTTAAGGTAGGAGACAACTCAAGCAGCAAAAATGGAGTTTGCCATTGTGATTTTGCAGTTTTCTAGGCTTTTAGACCTTTGGTGCATCATGCGCTAAGGCTCTATAAATTGGCGCAAAATGCACCAATTTGGCGCATCATGCATTAGAACTTAAATTCACCATATTTCAGTTTTTGTGGAAATCTGCTCCATACCGCTTTACGTCAACCTCTATTTGACTCAAATAAACCTTTCTAAGAATATATAAACATCACACTAACACAAAACTTTCAAAAACGACACAAAACTCACGAATAAAATCTGTGCTATTACAAACTAACATTTTTCAAGCAAACAAACATCAAATTCAATGTCCTTAAACAAACCAACATCCTAACACTGAAATCTAAACATCAAAATTCAAAACATAAACATAAATAATGTTCATTAGAAAGGAAATGCATTCCAACTCAACAAACTAAAACAAACAGTACTAAATAAATGTTCCATGCATCAATTAAGATCAAACATCTTCTTCATTATCGTCCTCCTAGATATCTCCCATAGATTAGGTAGTGCACATACATGTTGTAGACGGGTCGAAATGGACATTCATCAGTTGAATTTTCTTCCTCAATCCAAGCATGTTTCTTGAACGTACGTACCAATCCATCTTCAACACGCCCGTTATGTTCAAAATGTTCCTTTAGTCTCCAATCCAGATGATCCAGTATTTCAGTAATATTCTCAATCACATTAATCTCATGCATGAGATTCTGCACATCTTTCTCTATCTTCTTGATCTTCTTAAAAAGTGCACTCGAGTTGTAGTAGGGCTGAACAGGTGATGCATTTTGAGATCCTTGATCCATCAATACAATAATTTCATCTCCCATTCCAATACAGTTGCAATAGACTTCTGGATCCATCGACTTCTAAGGAAGAAGCAATTTTTCCCAACTTTCATAAGGTAGTTGTGATTGACTGCATAGTAGGAAAATTGTGGATGGATGTCCCAGTCTAGTTGCAGATCCACTAATAATCAAATCCAAAATTGATTTCACAATAATAGCTCCAACATCACTAGACTTTTAGTTTGAATGCAATAATTCAAAATAACACTCTCCTTAGTTACCCTACTAATATTCATAGTAAGAAGTAATTCTGATGCAATGAAGAAGTGTCAGGCCTTTGAAGTATGATGTAACAATGATGAAGAAAAACTTACATGCCCATCATCTCTGGCCTCCCAATTCACATCTTCATCTGTAAGGTAGCGGTAGAGTTCATTCATATTATCTCTTGTAGGGGTAAAATTTGCAAAATGGTAGATTGACACATTTTCAATCATAAACATCTCGTTTCTTCTTGAAGGAGTGAATTGCACAAACCTGCCTCAACTTCCTTGGTTAGTCCCTTAAAGATTTACATAAAATTCTTTTACTACAGGAACAACAATAGCGATAGTAGTGTAACAAAGCACTTCCTAACACCTCTGTGCAATAGTCTCTTCAACTCGAGTATTCAGCTTTTTGAACCCTCTATTCACAAATCCCCTTTCTTTGATAAGCCTCTTCTTAGCCTCTTCTTCACCCTCTTCTTCACTAGCACTCAATCATGTAACTTCTGTGCATCAAAACTGACAAACTTTCTTTGGTTGAAAATTCCAAATATAGCAAAGTTTTTAGAGTGGGAATCCATTGAATTTGAAAAGTGGTGACTCTTCTCTAGTTTTTACCCTAAAATATGGCCTGAATTTGGTCTTTAGGTGTTATATGGAGAAGAAACTGCCAAAAACCACATTTGACATGTTTTAAATCATTTTCAAACACGCGACACATCATGCGTCAGCTCTTTGGAATTTGGCGCATCATGTGCTTCAATTCCAAAATTTTTGCCGTTTCAATTTCGATTCAATAAATTCCCAATTTTCCCATAAAATTAGGCAAATAAAGATTTTTTAAATATTTTATCAAATACACAGACTACATAAAGACCTAAACATAAAGAAATACAAAATATTTCAAGCAAAACAAACTTAAAAGCAAACTAAACAACAATAAATATGGGTTTCCTCCCACAGAACGCTTAGTTTAATGTTGTCGGTTTAATGTCGTCAGCCCGACATTCCCAGTCTTACTCTGGGTGACCCAACATTTTTGTCTCTTTAAAAGCTAGAATTTGACCATCAAAATATTATTTCAATCTGTGCCCATTCACTTTAAATATTCTTCCAGTCTTGGGGTCTTCAATATTAACTGTCCCATAGGGATAGACTTTTATAACTCTGAATGGTTGTTTCCACTTAGACTTCAATTTTCCAGGAAATAATTTCAATCTTGTATTGTATGATAAAACTTCCTATTTAGGTTCAAATTCTCTTTTTATGAGCTTTCGATCATGCCATTATTTCATCTTTTCCTTATAAATCCTCGCATTATCATAAGATTCATTCTTAATTTCCTCAAGCTCATTCAATTGCAATAATCTTTTCTCACTAGCATCTTGTAAATTAAAATTGAAGTCTTTTTTTGCCCAATAAGCCTTATGCTCCAATTCAACTCACAAGTGATAAGTCTTCCAAAAAATTAATCTATATGGGGAAATTCCTATAGGTGTCTTATAGGCTGTTATTGATGCCCATAATGCAACATCTAATCTAGTAGACCAATCCATTTTATTAGGATTAACACTCTTTTTCAAAATTTTCTTAATTTCACGATTAGATACTTTTTAAACCACTAGTCTGGGGACCACTAGTCTGGGGATGATAAGCAGTTGTAAATTTATGCATTATATTATATATTTCTACCAATCTTACAATTGTCACATTCCTAAAATGAGATCCTCGATCGGTAATGATTACTCTCGATATTTCATATCTTGTAAAAATATTTTTAATTAAATTAAAAATTTTGAAACAATCCAAGCATCACATCTAGGTAAAGCGATTGCTTCTATCCACTTTGAAACGTAATCCATTGCAATCAATAGGTATATATTTCTGAATGAGGGTATAAATGGTCCCATAAAATCCAATCCCCATGCATCAAAAATTTCAATTTTTAAATTAAAATTTAGAGGTATTTCATTTCTTCTTACCTACTCTCTGACATCAATCATATGTTATATATATATATATATATATTAACATCTCTAAATAGAGTGGGCCGATAAAACTTAGATTGTAAAATTTTATGAACAATTCTATCATTCCTAAAATGACCTCCAAATTCAGAAACATGATATTTTTGAATAATTTTTTGAATTTCCTTATAAGGCACACATCATCTCATCATTAAATCTTTACATTGTAATTTCTTTGCCTTGTATTTCTGTTTGCTATTACCTATGAATTTCTTCCATATTTTATGAGATCTTTCTTGGGTTTGAGTATAAAGAGTCTGTGGAAAGTTTTGGAGGCAAACCTTGAAAGAATTTGGTTTCCTTCTGAACTCATGTCTCACAACCTTCTTCTTTCTTCAACCCTTTAAAGTTCTTGCTGCAGTAAAGGTGTGGAGGTAAGGATTTCATTGCTTCACTTTCTGTTTTGCAAAATATTTCTTATGAATGGAAGATCATTTTCTTTCATGTCATGAAATAAAATTCAAGTTAGTTTAGGATTTTGAGTTAATCTCTGGATTGCTTAAGGGATATATAAGCTGTATTTCTAGAAAATTATTTTTGAAGTAGTTTATTTAATGTAGACCACTTGAAATAGTTAAATTTGCACCATGCTTAAGGTTAGAGAGACCTTGGTTCAATTATGAGGATTACACTTCATTGGGTGCTTTCTTGAGGTTTTTTTTGAAATTTCTTTGAGGAATTGTTTTTACTCCTTATAACTGCTGCCACATTCTGGAATATGTGCTAGATGAAAGTTTTTTTTTTTGATTTTAATGCTCAGAATTTCTTTGTTTTGGGACTGGTGGTTTCCCTTGGATCCTCTTGGTTCGTGAGCATTCAAGTATAATCTCCTCGGTGTTAGTTGGTGGCCCTCTCCTGCTGTCTTACCCGGGAACACCTATTTGTTTTTTTTTTGTGTTACCTTGCAACTCTCCTTATTGCCAGGGTTCTTTTTTATGAAAATTTCTAGGCATTTTAGCCTTTGGGCTGCAGTTTCTCTTGGCTAGGAAGGTAGATTGAAACTTCAAGAAATGTTTTAGTTCTTTTGATTATTATCTTCTTGCTACATTGTTTTAACATGGAGATCTATAGATTTATTCTATTAATGGGGGCTTCTGTTTTGAGCTTCTTGGTTGTCTTCAGTTTGAAGTAAATGCATTTGGATTTGTCTGATTTTGGAGGTTTTGTTTTGAGCTTCTCGGTTGTCCTCTGTTCGAAGTGGAGATCTATGGATTCATTTGATTAATGGAGGCTTCTATTTTAAGCTTCTCATTTATCCTCTATTTGAAGGAGATCTTTGATTTACTTGATGTTGGGGGCTCTGTTCTAAGCTTCTCTATTGTACTTTATTTGAAGGAGATTTTGGCACTTATTTAATAATGGGGGCTTTTGTTTTGAATTTCTCAATTTTCTTCGGTTTAAAGTAGATGCATATGGATTTATTTGATTAATAGGGGCTCTTGTTCTTTTGGGCTTTTTTGTTACCCCATTTTGAAATGCAAGCATACAGACTTATCTGATATTTAGATACCTTGTTTTGTGCTTCCTTGTTGCTCCTATTTGAATGTACATTGGAGTCATTTCTTGCTTTGGGAAGCTTCTTTAGTGTCTTGGTTTTATTCCTATTACTACTGCTCCTATTTATATACATGTTGGAGTCATCTTTTTGCTTTGAGTAGTCAGTGTTGGGGCTCAAATTTGCTCTTCTTGCTGCCCCTTTATTTGAGTATAAATATTAGAATATTTTGGTGTTTTGAATAGCTATTTGAGACTCAGTTTTGCTCTTCCTGCTGCCCCTTTTTTTCGAGTATATATATTGGATATTTTTGGTGCTTTGGGCACTTGGTCTTGAGGCTGGATTTTTCTTCCTGCTATTCCCTATTTGAAATATATATGTTGGACGAAAATTTGGTTTTCTTTTAAAAGTTTTTTATGAACATGTTTTGGGGCTTAGCTATCCCTTTGATGCTTCCCCTGGTTGTGGGCCTTTCTGCTATTTCCTAGGTGTGAGTGTAGGTTGGTATTCTTCATGGTGTTTCTTAGCCATGAGCTTCCCTGTTGGCTTACCTAAAAATATTTACTTGTGCTTTATTTTATGTTATCTCACGATTTTCCTTTGCTGCCTCAGAATTAAATGGTATGCATGTAAATCTATTATCATTCTTTAATGACTATTTCACTTGGTGATCTTTGCCAGCATGTTAGAATTGAATTTCCAAGAAATGCATAAGTTGAAATTTTAGAGAAATATCTATTTAATCCTGAAAGTATTGTTGGGATTGGCTTTCTGGTTACATGAATTTCATGGGTTTGAATTTGAAAATAAGAGAGTATAAGCACATTCCTCTTTAGAAAAATTACAATGATTACAAGCACAGTTTTAAAGTTTTGAACTTAAGGGTGGAAGGTGAATGTTATAGAAATATTTAGATGTTTATTTCTTTTAATCTCTTGATGTGAAATTTCTAAAGTCTCTGTTAAATAAACATATGGAATATCAAAGTAGCCTATAAGTTAGAGATGTGAGACAACAGACAATGATGCAAAGAACCATTGATCAAATTTTCTTATAGTTTAATATATAAAATCAATATTCAATTAGTGAGATGCCCTTTCATTTCCTTAAGTTGTCGGTAGCGATAACCCTTAAAAGGTTTAAGAACTGGTAGTTTGAAAAAAAATAGATACTACAAATCATACACAGACACTACACTTGCAAAAAGAACAGATACTACAAATCATACACACAAAAAGAACAGATACTACAAATCATACACAGATACTACACTTGCAAAAAAAAAGATACACAGATACTACACTTGCAAAAAGAACAAATACTACAGATCATACACAGATACTACACTTGCTAAGAGAACAAATACTACATCCATAAAACAATACACCACATCCTGATAAATTTAGACATTATTCAATTCACACATCTATTAAATGACAGGGTTTAGGGCTGCCCGACTATAGGGATGATTCGTTGGTGACCTCTAATTGATATTGATAGGTTGACTACAATATTTTAGTTGCCTGTAGGATCAAGATAAAAGAGAAAAGAAGTCTAGTCTGAGCCTAACCCTAAATTAAAATCTTATATCCCACTTTAAATTTTCATATGTTTATCTTTTACCCTTTCCATTATAATCTGCAAATGTTTATCTAATCCCTTTAAGTTATGAAAATTATAATCTATTTTGTAGCATCGCCAGAATCAACCAGGTACACCTTTAGTTGTTTCAGTTTTTTTTTTACTTTTCTTACTACATAGTTCTTTCTTTACTGTACATTTCTTTTCTTTTTATACTGTACTGTACCTTTCTACATGTTTTTTTGCATTTTTATCGTACTTTGTTATATAACTTTCTCTTCCTTCTTTACTGCACTATACTGTATACATTTGTCTATATCGTGTTTTTAGTTACTACCTTTTGACATGTTTATACAGTCCCTTAGAATAGGCTGTTTGAGGCATGGTTTTTTTTCTTTCCCTTACTCTTTTCACATAATGAGATAATGACGTAGTTGAATGACAATTTATCCCCAGAAAGCGATCGAGACGACAATCTAGAGCAAATGACAATTCATCTTCGAATGGAGGTCGAGGTGACAACAGAAGATGGCATGAGGAACTTCAACCGAGTTTCTGTAGACTTAAATAACATACTTATAGGACGTTGAGGTTGTTCATCTAGTATGAAGTAAATCCTCATACACTATCTTTTAGGACTTTCTGTGATTTTATATCGTGTGATATAACCTAAAATTTTTTAGGATTTCGAGGTCGTCGTTTGATACGACATAAATCATCCTATTTTCTTAGGATATTTAGATATGATATGCAAACATAAGTCCTAAATATCTAAATAATTTGCAGGACTGAAACATCAAATAACTTCTCTTTTAAAAATGTAAAACCAAACCATAGGTTAGTTTGAGATGTCATTGAATCTTCTTCAGTATCTTCGACATCTCCTACTTTTCACTACTTTGGATTCCAAAAAAAACTATTCCTATTTGAACCTATTCCATTTGAATTTTCCTATAAGCAATTGTGGAAACCAAAACATTGAATTCTTGAAGACAAAATCTTGATCTTAATCGAGAGTTTTCTTAGATGACTTCGGTTGTCTATAATGTAATTAACTATGGGTTTTTGCCTTTATAGGGAATTAAGAGCCCAGATTAATCTAAACCCTGTCTAATCTGTACATTAGATAAGGGAATTTTTTTACTATAAAATTCACAGACCAAAATAGAGTCATAAGCTTTTAAGTTTAGATAGTTAAGCCTACCAATAAGTGATACGTTCATCCTTCGAGATGATATATCATTTATAATATCGAGCTCAATTATTTAAACTATTAGATATATGAGGTCTATATGGTCTAATCATTTTCCAAAAATAAAAAATATCATTTTCACAAAATTAAAATTAACATTATATATATTATATTAAATTTAAAATTTAAAATCTTATTATCATAAAAAAATAAAAATAAAAATAGTCGACAGGTTTAACATCCTTCTTTTGCATCAAATATTTAATAGTCGAATGGTCAGTATGCATAACACATTTAGCTCCAATCAGATATGACCTAAACTTATCAAAATCATACACAATAGCTAATAACTCTCTTTCAGTGGTGGTGTAATTAATCTGAGCATTATTAAGAGTCTTACTAGCATAGTATATAAAGTAATTAATCTGAGCATTATTAAGAGTCTTACTAGCATAGTATATAAATTTAAAATCTTATCATATCTCTGCCCTAAAACAACTCCTATTGCATAATCACTAGCATCACACATTAATTTTCTCAATCAGGTGAAACAATTATAGTTGCAATGATCAATTTTTGCTTTAAAGTTTCAAAGGCTTTAAGGAAATCTTGATTAAAGTCAAATTTTGTATCTTTTTCCAGAAGTTGGCCTAAAGGTTTAGTAATTTTTAAAAATTCTTTAATATATTTGCCTTAAAATCCAACGTTTCCTAAAAGCTTCTAACTCCTCTTACTATGGTAAGTGGACTAGGTTTGATATTAACTAAATTTTTGAAGGATCTACTTTGATGTCATTTTCTGAAATTTTATGACCAAGCACAATTCCTTCTGCAACCATAAATTGACATTTTTCTCAATTCAATACGAGATTAGTCTTTTCACAGCATTCTAAAACTTTTTCTAAATGATTTAGACATATTTCGAATGAAGTTCCAAATACTGAAAAATTGTCCATAAAAACTTGAATCCCTTTTCAATCAAATCACTGAAAATTGACATCATACATTTTTGAAATGTTGCAGTGTTGCAGATGCAGATGCATTACATAATCCAAAGGGCATTCACTGAAAAGCAAAAGTTCCATAAGGACTAGTAAATGTTGTTTTCTCTTGATCCTCCGGAGCAATGGGTATTTGGTAATAATTATATATCAATCTAGAAAACAAAAACATTTATGCCTAGGTAATATATCCAACAACTGGTCCAAAAAGGGTAAAAGAAAATGATCCTTCCTGATGACAGAATTTAATTTTTTAAAATCTATGTAGATTCGTCAACTAGTGACTTGTCTTGTTGATATTCACTCATTATACTCATTTGTTACTATAGTCACAAATTCTTTATTTAGAATACAGTGAATTGAACTTACCTAAGCACTGTCTGAAATAGGATATATTATTTCAGCATCTAACCATTTGAAAATCTTTTTCTTGATAACTTCTTTCATCATAAGATTTAATCTACTTTGCGGATCTGCTCTTGGTTCATATTGATCTTCTAATATTGATCTTCTAATAAGCTAATAAGATTCTATGCATACACATTGAAGGACTGATTCCTTTAATATCAACTAACGTCCATCCAAATGCTTTCTTATATCTTTTGAAAGTTTCCAACAACTATTTTTCTTACTTATCAGTTAATTCTGAGGATACTATAACAGGTACTGTAGACAAATCTCCTAAAAATGCATACTTCAAATGTGTAGGAAGCGTTTTTAGTTCTAGTTCAGGAGGTTTCTTAATAGATGGAATCAAATTCTTATTACTTTTTGTAGGGTCTAACATTTTAAATCTTTCTTGAAAATAATCCAAATCCTTTTTACTCACTCCCATAAATTCATCTTTAATTTTATCCTCATTTTGATATTCCATATATTCCTTTTTAAATTCACTCTCAGAAGTCTTCTTAAAATATCCATGTCTTCACTATTCATTAATATCCATTCTGAAGCATTCAATCACTTGCTCTTTTGTAGGATATCTCATTGATTTTGGAATATTAAATGTAATCTCTTGATAAAAAACTCTCATAGTTAGTTCTCCTTTCTGCACATCTATTAAAGCTCTTCTAGTGGCTAGGAATGGTCTTTCTAAAATGATAGGAATTTATTTATCTTCCTCCATATCTAATATAATAAAGCCCATAGGAAAGATAAACTTCTTGATTTTTACTAAAACATCTTCTATAAGTCCTTTAGGATAGGTAATCAAACGATCAGCTAACTGAAGAGTTACAGTTGTAGGTGAAATATCTCGTAAGCCCAACCTTCTGAAAATTTATAATGGCATAAGATTAATGCTGGCTCTTAAATCACTTAAAGCTTTTCCATAAAATCATTTGCTAATAGCATAAGAAATTGTAAAACTTCTAGGATCTTTAAGTTTTTCAGGAAGCTTTTTTTGAATTATCACACTACACTCTTAATTGAGTGCAACAGTCTCATTATCTACAAACTTCCTTTTTTTTATTAAGTATATCCTTCATGAACTTCACATAGCGTGACATTTGTTCCAAAGCTTCAACAGATAGAATGTTTATCGTTAATTTCCTCAAAATTTCCAAAAATTTTAAAAATTGATTGTCCTTATGTTTTTGTTTCAATCTTTGAGGAAGTGGATGTGGTGGTCTTTCTACAGTGATTTTCATTGGTTTTATAGGATTTTTTTCTTCAAAATGAAAATCTTCACCAAACTTTTCATTTTTCACCTCATCTTTTTCAACTTCGAGTTCTTGTTGAACTCTATTTTCTAATTTTTTCCACTTCTTAGTTGAATAACTTTAATTTACACTTTATTCTGATGTTTAGGATTTACTAAAATATTATTAGGCAATGTTCCTGGAGGTCTATTACTAAGTGCGGTAGCAATACAATCCATTTGATTTTCCATGTTTTTGATATCAGCTCCTTGACTTTGTAATTGACTACCCATTTGGAATATCAATTTCAATTCTTCCATTGATAGCTATAGCTTTTTCTCCTTACTCATTAAATTATTAAAACCTGGGGGTAATAAGGTTTATAAGCTTGATTCCCTTGATTGTTGGAGTTTCCCAATGGGTTAACAATAGTGTTTCCCCATTACAAATTTGCAACATTAGAATTATTATTACTCTTACTAAAGTTTGGATGATTCCTCCAACAAGGGTTATAATAATTGGCATAAGGGTTATTAGAACGATTGTTTATTGCATTTAAAGTCTCATAAGAAGATTGAGATTCTATTTTTTGTCCGAATGAGTTCTCCTTAAGAACAGGTGTTGTCTGAGAATAATTCATTCCATCTTGATCTATCTTCTTTGATATAGCAGCCAATTTGGCAGCTAACAAAGATATTGCGTTAGAATCATGAACACTAGCTCCTCTTTTTGGATTTATGGATTTACACTTTCAGAGGGCCATTAAAAATTATTAGTAGTCACTTCTTCAATTAATGAATACGCTTCATCGAATGGTTTTGA
>NW_018226499.1:0-629 GCF_001263595.1 Phalaenopsis equestris | reverse complement strand
CCCTTCAAACTGACAAAAAGATGTAATATCATTTCTAAGCTTAGCAATTTTTTAAGGTGGAAAATATTTAGATAAAAATTTTTGTGATAAGTCTCCCTAAGTTCTGATAGATCTAGGTGCTAACAAGTTTAACCACATCTTAACTTTATCCCTTAGTGAAAAAGGAAAAAAGTCTAAGTCTGATGACATCATTTGACACTCCGCCATATTTAAATGTAGCAAACAATTCTAGAAAACTAGCATGGTGCAAGTTAGGATCTTCAGTTGATGTTCCCTCACACTGATTGTTTTGTATCATTTGGATAATAGCAGGTTTAAGCTCAAATGAATTGGCAGCTATAACAGGGTTTCTTATACTTAAATAATTTCATATGTTGTAGGATTAGCATAATATCTTAAAGGTCTCTGATGATGTTCATTTTCATTTCCTGTTCATTTTCATTTCCATTGATGTTCATTTTCATTTCCATCATTGTTTAAATTGCATGCCATTTTGCTAAAATGATCTTTCTCTTTCTATAATTTTTGAATTTTTTTAACATTTCTTTCTAACACAGAATCGTAAGGCACTAAATTTTTACATCTTACACTATGCTGTTTACCTCACTTTTGGTTGAGGTCTAGAAACT
>NW_018226498.1:6395-6684 GCF_001263595.1 Phalaenopsis equestris | reverse complement strand
CTTAGGAAGTTGCCTGCTCGACTAAGCATCTATGATGCTCTGATCCTGTTAAAAGGAGATGAGAAAATCTCTGGTTACCGCTTTGCTAGATCCAAAAATTTGCTTAGCTCAGTTGGCTAGCACATCCTCATATGAAGTTTGCTCGTTGAGAGAACAGTCAGGGGTAACCTTTAAAGATGAAGACATGTTGCTCGGTACCGCCGACCACAACCGTTCGCTCTACATCTCCGTCAACATTGGCAGGTTTGTGTTATCCAGAGTTTTAGTGGATCCTGGAGCATCTCTTAAC
>NW_018226498.1:5084-6385 GCF_001263595.1 Phalaenopsis equestris | reverse complement strand
CATATTTGGACTTCGACGTTCAGGAGCTCATCCCCGATGAGATGGTGTTAAGAGGATTCAACCAAAACGGAGAAACAGCCCTTGGATCAATTTCATTACTTATGAAGGTTGGAGAACTTGTAACAACCATTACTTGTAACAACCATGTAACAACCGTTAAATTTCATATCATCGACGCAGAGACCTCTTTTAACGCTCTATTGGCTCGACCATGGATTCATGAGTATAACATGGTTCCATCATCCCTACATCAGTGCATTAAATTAAATACCGGAAAGATGGTCAAGAAAATTGCATTAAGGGAGACCTACAACCGTTTTCAGTGCATGAAGTTGGTATCCACGAAGACGCTGCCGACGACGTGCCTCTAAAGAAGATTGTCTTCTCGTGCAAAATTTTGACACACAAAGATAATGACTCAGAAGGATTAGAAAAAGAAGGCCATACAACTCCGCTTCAATAACCTTCTACCACTCCCTTACAACGAGTTGGTGGAGGTTCTTCTAGTTCACGCCCTCGAGGACGAGGCCGGGGACGCGGACGAGGAAATATCAATTTAATTGTTGAACGGACTAGGCCAACTATCAGCATTGGTGATGAAGACAGTTCTGAAGATGAAATAATAATGACAAAACAGAAGAAGCCTCAGTACGAGATGTCCCTAGAAGATACAAAGAGGAATGAATATGAAACAATGTACGATCGGATAAACCACTATGTGGATACTATGACCCTCACTCAGATTCTCCCTCAAAAGGTCAAGAGTTTAGAGGTCAAGGAAGTCCATAGTGTTGGTTCAAGGCCGATCAAATTGTACCGCGCTTCTACCTCTACTGAGCTTGAAAAACATGTAAATTGGGATGTTGATTCTAATGAATTAATGGAATTGCCTTTTGGTTACTTCTCGCCTTGTGTTCAAAAGTTAATTCAACAGGTACATTTACCAAAATAAATGCTAAAAGATAAATTTCAACTTTTTGAAAAATTGTGGAATACTAAAAGACAAGCTCCCTATTCAAAAGAAGGTCTCGAATTTGGTAAAGTTAGACCAGTCGATGATTCTGAATTTTACATGGTTGTTACTAGTGAGTCAGAAGAGGATTCTCGATGTAGAGAATGACTCTACAGATCAACCAATAGAAGATGCTCCACCAGAATTTGAGGAAGAAATTAAATCCACTATCGATGAATTGAAAGAGATTAACCTCGGGACTGAAGAACGACCCCGGCCTACATTTATAAGTTCTCTACTCGATGATAGAGAGTCTGCAGAACTGGTCAAACTATTAGCAGAATTCAAA
>NW_018226498.1:4503-4837 GCF_001263595.1 Phalaenopsis equestris | reverse complement strand
GAGATTTGAACAAGGAATGTCCAAAAGACGATTTTCCCCTTCCTATACCATAAATGATGGTGGACATCGCTTCAACACATGAAATTTTCTCCTTCTTGGACGGATCGTCGGGGTATAACCAAATCAAGATGGCTCCCGAGGATGCACTTCTTACAGCTTTCAGAACACCGATTGGAATCTTCTGCTACACAGTGATGCTGTTCGGCCTAAAGAATGCCGGAGCAACATATCAGCGTGCAATGACGAAGATTTTTGACAACCTCATACACAATTAAGTAGAATGCTACGTGGATGATCTGGTCATCAAAAGTAAACAAAAAATAGACCATTTGTA
>NW_018226498.1:0-1850 GCF_001263595.1 Phalaenopsis equestris | reverse complement strand
CTGACTTTGCTTGCCTTTGCTTGCTTTGAAACTTTGAAACTTTGATTGTTCTAGGGTTATCTATATGGCCATATGTCTATGACCGGGTCCAAATTTTATAATTAATCTCATATATAATGAAAATTTTCAAAAAATTTTTGAACTTCACGCGTTCTCTTTTCTACTTTTGGATTTAAAAAATTTCATTAAATTAAAACAAAACTCACACATAAAATGAGTAATCCTTTTCACCAAAACAAACTAAAATTTACTTTAATGGATACTCTATTTTGTTCTTGTTTATGCCAAACTTCGGCCCACTGACGTTTCTTTCTGTCGTCTGCAGAAAAAATGTCAGGACAGAGGCTGATCTTTGCCTTCCAGGACGGCTGGAACCTTTCACTGAATGAAGAAATGGCGCCACAAGGAGGTGTCATAGATTTTGACATGGATTTCAACCAGATTGATATGGAGTATGACGGTCCTCTAATGGTCATAGTCAGTAATGAAGAAAAGAATGGACTACCTTCACTCTTGAGGGTGACCACTCAAGACGATGTGTCACGTAAGGTAGGGGTAAAAACGTGATAGCAGACCAAGATCCGATGGAGGGGCCCAGCCGACTGCCCTCCATCATAGCTACTTCACACAGTGAACAACTACCAAATACTCCACTCCGCAGAACACAACAAAGAAGTGCAAGTCGAAAGAAACAGAGAGCCTTTCTGCGACAGGAGCGCAAGCACCAAAGAAACGTAAGCAGTTTTCTTACCCCCAATCCTAAGGGACATATCTACGATCCAGAGCTGAGAGAAACTTCTGCCAGCCTGCCTACTACAGATGAAGAATCAAGATTTCTGACATGATTAGATGTACACCCGGTGCCAGAAATCTTGTTCAGAGGTTGCCCAACATGCAACGTCGAGATACCAGCCAAGACACCAGTCACGGGCGCATTTGTAGAATACCCGGACAGCAACGTTTTACATCTACAGTGTTTCAGTACCTTAGAATAATACACTGCAAGCACAAACGAGTCTCAGACTCTAGATTTTGTGGCAAATGATCCGTATGTCCCACTGGGGATGGATCAACGCGCACCGTGGAGCCCAGGATCATACTTTCCGCTTGAGGCTGAATCTCATATTACGGATCGGCCAGCACTGGTTTGGATTCCCGCTGAGGCCCGGAGGAAGGAATGTCCTAGACAGCTGCCAGCTCCCGGTATGGTGGAATATTACAAAATAAGCAAGGTAAACAAAAGAGAATTTGAGTTCTATGAAGAGGTTCAAGGAAAGTTTATCAACATATTGGAAGGCCTACAACTATATACCAGGGTTTTCTCTCAAACTGATGAAAGAAGCATCCTGGATAGCATCTTCGATTTGAGAGGTAGAGGTCGAGCGGGCCTTCTCATGGAAAGAACATATTCTGAGCCGAGGAAATGGATGCGATGAAAAGGAAAAATCACCATCCAGTAAGGATGTTGCTACAATTTTACAAACGACAGACAGGGGAATCCACCTGGGATCCTCAGATATGACCAAGTGGATCCATTACCCCCGATGATAAAGTGGATGATAAAGAGAATGGTCAAGTGGAATATCCTACCCGCCACTTGCATTCCTAACAGCTGCATCATCAACATTTACGAAGAAGGTGACTGCATTCCCCCACACATTGACCATCATGACTTTGTGAGGCCTTTTTGCATGGTCTCATTCATGAGTAAGAGCAATATTCTGTTTGAAAAAGAAATCGATGTAATCGGCCCTGGTGAATTCAGAGGAGCTGTGGAAATTCCTCTCCCAGTTGGTTCAGTACTTGTTCTCATGAGCAACGGTGCAGACATGGCCAAGCACTGCATACCA
>NW_018226497.1:0-3875 GCF_001263595.1 Phalaenopsis equestris | reverse complement strand
TCCCTTTCCCTGAGAGCTCGACAGCAGCGACAAACCCTAAAACAGCAAATCTCAATCCCATCAATCCATTAAGGGAAAAAAAAACTAATCGAAATTTGTTGACGCTTGTTTCATCTATGCGCCGTCACCAGAGTTTCAATAAACTTGAGCCCATCAAACCTCAGCGCAAACCTATCGTCCCCTCCATCCCTACAAGATCCAGATCCCTTTTCCTTAGAGCTCGACAGCAGCGACAAACCCTAAAACAGCAAATCACAATCCCATCAATCCATTAAGGAAAAAAAAACAAACAAATCGAAATTTGTTCACGCTTGTAAAGTTTCATTTGATCCAACCTTTTATATAGTTTTGAGACAAAAAAAAGTTGGAAAGCATTCAAAAAAAAAACCAAAGATAATTTAATCAAGCGAAATCAAGCTTCTTGCCTTATTTTTGAAGGGCGGCATAGAACTGCGATCGGTGCCGGAATAAATGGCAACGGAGGAGGGGGGGGGCCCCCAGCCGATGCGGCGGCAAGGATTCCGGCTATCTTCATCTCTGCAGAGAAGCAGAGTAAATTGCCGCTTAGCTGGATCTACTAAGCGGCAAGCAAAGACCGTCGACCACCGCCGTTTGGGGAATTTTCCCGCCTCTTTGTAGCCTCTTCCTCTAGGGCAAATTAACGGGATTTAATTAGGGATTCGGTTCCGGGCCGGATTTGGGGTGACATTTGTCGCACTAACGGCGGGTTGGTCGCTTTGTGGGGTAGATGGCCACTGGCTGTTAGGATTTCAAATGGTTTGCTTGCGCTAGACGCCGTTAGGTGGGAAAATGTATATATATGTCATAAATCCAAAAAATAAATTTATTCAATAAATTTAATAAATATTATCAATTTATTCAATATAAATTAAATAGGATAAAAAAATAAGTCTCAAATTAGCAATGTTTGTGCAAATTAAAATGAAAATTCATAAATGACCAATTAATTAATTTAAAAAAGAATACTTAATATATTAAAAATACTTTCTACTAAATAAGCATCTATGTTTTTATTATATTCTTTTAAATTCATTAAGAATTTTATTTTTTAATAAATACTCTTAAGTTTTTAATACCTCTTATGATTAAAACATTTTAAAAATGTAAATGATGATGACCAATTTATATAAAATCAGTTTCATAGTTAAAATGATATTCAACCAAAGGAAGTAGACATCTAAAACAAGGAGAAATTATTGTGTCCGGAGTCTGGACGTCGGCTACGTCCAGACAACATACGCGATACACTGAAAGTTTCAGTGGGAAATTTTTTTTCTTACCGGCGATCCGTGTATCGCGTCATTGTCAGGACACAATTCTACGTCCAAACTTGAAACGCAATAAATTTTCTAAAAAAGAGATTGAGCATTTGACTCGGCAACAAGAAAAAAGTTGTTATTTATAATACTACATCAAACTCAAAATAAAAAAATCATGATGAGAAAATTATCATATTTATTGAATAAAGATTTCTACCACAATTTCTTCGGCGATATATCATCAGAATATACGTCCAATAAAATATAGTCCTAATGAAATTTGCAACTTAAAAAATTTCATTAAATTCGGGGTCACTTGACTTTTGAATTAAGTTAATATATTTTAATTTTTTTTTTTTGGCATTCTTTGAAGTCATTAAATTCGGGGTCACTTGACTTTTGAATTAAGTAAATATATTTCAATTTTTTTGGCATTCTTTGAAGGATCAAACAATCCTCAAATTTTATATGTTTATAATCAAATTAAGCATCATGATGATAAGATCTGAACGTGCATATGATCTCCCAAGTCTCGGATCATTAAGATTTTTAAATATTGATTTAATAATTTATAATTAAAAATTTCACATAAGTTTCTCAGAAAAAAGGTGTTTAGATATTTTGGCTAAATTAACCCAAATATCTTTCTTAAAAAATTATAAATAAAGCATCATTTTCATATGAAAGGGAGAATTAAGTTTGGAAGAAAATTAGAAATTTGAAGTACTTGATAGCTCTGCTCAATAGCTGCAATTAACAATCGCTAAGTGCTAATCACCATTACCAGACAAATATCACTTCATCTCCTTCATCTACACATTATAAGTTGAAATGTAATTATTTAACAATCACTAATCGATATCTATCAATATCACCCAATTGTCATTGCCTGACTGTCATCACCATATTTACCGATCATTTAACCGTTGTTACTCAATTGTTATCTTCAATGTTCGTGATTTTCATTTTAATCACAACAATCATATTCTTTTGAAATCACATTTTTTCAATTAAGGAAAATAAATTGATATTTATACATCAACAAATATGAAAGTTTTAACACCTCTTATGTTTCTTTTTATCTTTATATTTGTGTAAGATATTCTTGCAAGATAAAATATACATTTCATGTTTTATTTCACGGAATAAATTGGTGACATTTATGGAACATTTTCCTTATTTTCTACAAAATCTTATCCAATGGATGATAAGCATAATATTAACTTTTGCTCCAACATTGCCAATAAGTTGATGTTCCTCCTCCACTAAAGCCTAGCGCGCAACTCCTTTTGATATCAATCTAGTCAACTCATCTTCTAATGCTCCTTGACCAAATTGCAATCCTTAAGAAGTTGGACATCTCTTATAAATTTAATAGGCCATCAATAAATTTCCAATATCCATAATGAATCTGAAGGTATGATATCGATCTTGAGACAATCTTTTGAACAATAAATGTTCAAACTCTAATTATGAGTCATTCAAAGCTCTGATTTCAACAGACTTAATCAAACTGACTGACTGGACAAGAAGGACCTAGTGATACCAAACTTGGTCCAGTTTGAGTCAGATTAAACTCATATCAAGTCATTAAACCATAATTGAAAGCTTTTCAGACATATTTGGAAGGTCAAACGGATGTTCAATCTAATGAGTTCATGGTCGAATCGAGCGTCCCGACAAGACGAATCCAACGAGCTCAATACCACTAATTCTGACATCATTAAAGCCCTCAAATGTTCATCACACGCCGTCAGATCGAGGGAATCTCTTCGGGTCGTTCAATCAAAGTGTTTTATATTCTTTTATTAATAGCAATCGGGACTCTATAAATAGAGCCCCACCTATCGCATGAAAAGAGAAGAGAGCTTGATGCATTAGGAAGAATAAAAAACTTAGAGAATGAGTTGAAATTCAGCATCACTTCTTCGCCGACTACTGCCGAACACCACTTGTTGGTTTCTGTTCTTTTCTTACAACTAGTTTATCTGCAGATCGACGTTGTAACTTAAGAGAGAAAATGACCATATCACACCTATGAGATAAGAGACTGTGCTTATAGTCTTCAGTTTATAGTGGACTTCTTCATCTGGGTATGACCCCTTAATTTTTTCCCTCCAAATATTTTTCACGTAAAAACTTCTGGTATCGATATTAGTTGTTTTTTTTTTATCCAATTGTATGTTGAATTCTAGTGCAAAGCTAAAAATATAATTTTTTACTCTATCATCACAAATCTTCTAGCACACATACAAGATAAGCTATGATGTCTCATTTAAGAAAAAAAAGAAAGTATGAGGAATAGAAATCAGCATATTCAGCGGCATAGCTTCCATGAGTCTTTATCCTATATTAATTTAGTATAATCATTATAGATTAAACTCATATTCTGTATAATTTAGAATACTATTTCTTCAACTTAAAAAAATAAATGAATTATTTTTGCAATCTCGACTATCATGGTAAATTATGTTCTTAACTTTTATTGTTATTTGTACAAAAATTTTATTTTAGATGAAGATTTACAAGTTTCATTTCATTGCCATAAATTTTGTGGCATGCAATAATACATAGTATAACCATTTTTAAGTTTTT
>NW_018226496.1:0-259 GCF_001263595.1 Phalaenopsis equestris | reverse complement strand
TGTTGTTGGTGCTGCTGTTGTTGTAGTTGTTGTTGTTGTTGTTGCTCTTATTGTTGTTGTTGTTACTGTTGTTGTTGGAGTTGTTGTTGTTGTTGATTTTGGTGTTGCTTTTGTTGTTGGTGTTGCTGTTGTTGTTGTTACTTCTGTTGTTGTTGCTGTTGCTGTTGCTATTATTACTGCTTGTGTTTTTGTTGCTGCTTGTACTGATGTAGCTGTTGTTGTTATTGTTGTTGTTGTTGTTGTTGTAGTTGTTGTTGTT
>NW_018226495.1:0-2709 GCF_001263595.1 Phalaenopsis equestris | reverse complement strand
TTTTGCAAACCAAATGGATGTCATATATTGCTTACATTATTTGATTGAGCCTCACCATCAAGACATGTGTCTATCTTTTGAGATGGACAAATAGCTTATGGTGTGGCGCTCTTTCACTTAAACTTCGAAAGATATGTGATTGGTTTGATTTTATATATATATATATATTAAATGTCCCTCCGAAGCAAGTGATGAGATTCTGATTCCGGTGACTAATAACTTCCACAGGACCCCCCTAAAATAATGCCAACAAGAAGAAATCTGGGACAGTAGAAATAGTCGATAAGGCAAGCAATTGACGAGGATTTAGGCTAAGCAGTCTCATCAAAGTTCTCAGCAGTCGTCAGAGCATGATTACTTTCATCAACAGTAATAGACTCAATAGTATGGCCAGTCTGGGTAACATTCTTATCAGAAAGTACTGTGCGAGACATATGGTAGACAGGGTCTGACATTTGTAGAGCGGATGAACATGGTGTATTCTTTCAAGGATGAAGCTGTGCCAAAGATGTTGAGAAATCTGATGAAGAAGTCGGAGTTTAGATTGCTAGAGCTGAGGAAACTAGAAGATATTGATAAGAAGGATCATCCCAACTATTGTCTGCTCCACAGATTACTCGAATACAACATTGAGGGCTGTTTCAGTTTTTAGGATTGACTTGAGAGGAATCTCAGAGAGGTAATGTAATAATGTAATGATTTCTAAAGAATATTTAAAAGAACCTGAAAGAGGTTCTGTACATATGATTTTGGCCTAGCTAATCACCCCGATAGAGCCATATTTAGAAGAAGGTGGTTAGAGCATAGCGTAGAGCAAATCATCCAAGAAGATTCTGGACCAGATTCAGATCACATCAATGCAAGCCTCCATTCAGAGTCTACATCCTGTAGGCTAAAGATGGAGATTACATTGGAGAAGTCGCCACATACAGAGAAGAAGAAGAACGAGATCGTGTACGAGATGAAGATCTACAGTTCAATGGGTAGGATAGGGGCTTCCTTTGTTAGATTGGTTGTCTCAGATTTTAAGAAGAAATTCCTCAAACCACTGACCATGTATGACCATCTTTTTGTCCCTTCGGGTCTTTTGAATATGATGATTATGATTTTGGCTACATATTGACTATCTCTAGTGATAGGGGAATCATGACCAATCTAACTTTGATCTCAATTCCTAAACTAATTCTCAAATCATACTTAAGTCCAATAAGACAACTAGTGGAAATAAAGACGATAATGATGCACCGATTACTGCCGCTCTGGGAGTGAGGAGTCAGTCTACGAGTGTCAAGGAACACGGATAGCAATCAACTTGAACTTTTTAAATTTAGAAATGACACTAGAAGAGTTAGCTATGATGTTGAGAGAAGAAGAGATTACATAAATTAATTTATGGAGTGGGAAAATATTATCCTCGATAACGACTCAAATGGATAAAGTAAAGAATCATCTCTGCCTCTGCCAATGAAAGAGACACATAATCAAGTGAAAATTGAAGGTCTTTATAATATGGGTTATAACATACTAGCTCATCTTATGAGGTTGCCGACCAAACTAAACATCTAAGATGCTCTGATCCTATCAAAGAAGATGAGAGAATCCTTGGTCATGACCCTACTTGATCTAGAGATTTGCTTAGCTAAGTTGGCCAGTACCTCCTTGGATGAAGTTTGTTCATTAAAGTAATAGCCTGGTGTGACCTTCACCGATTAAGACTTGCTGCTTGGTACCACCGATCACAATAGACGACTCTAAATCTCCATTAGTATCAGAAATTTGTGCTCTTCTAATTTTTGATAGATCTAAGAGAGTCACTCAACTTGATGATTCTACGAATGTTAGTGTACTTGGATATCGACGCTCAAGAGCTTACCCCTTATAAGATGATGTTAAGAGGATTTAACTAGAAGGGAAAGAGAGCTTTGGGATCAATTTCACTGCTAATGAAGGTTGGAGAGCTTGTAATTACCACTAAATTCCATATCTTTGATGCAAAAACTTTGTTCAATGCTTTGCTTGGTCAGCCATGGGTTAATAAGAATAACATGGTTTTGTCATCACTGCACCAGTGCATCAAGTATTTTAAAGAAGGACATGAATATTGCATCAAGGGGGATTTGCAACCATTTTTCAGTTAATGAAGTAGGAATCCACGAAGAAGCCACCTGCTACGATCCTTCAAAGAGGATTGTCTTTTCCTCTGAAGTTGTGCCAAGAAAGATGGAAGATCATTCAGCTTTTCTTCAATGATCCACTACTCCCTTACAACGAGTCTGTGGAGTTTATTTTTTCCCACTCATCCAAGATTAAGGTCGGGGACATGAAAGAGGAAGAACCAACACTTTTTTTTAACAGACAAGGCCAACCATTTTCATTGACACGGAAGAGAGTTTTGATGAAGATATGTCCGATGAAGAGATGATGATGATAAAATAGAAGAAACCGCAGCTTGAGATCTCATTGGAGGATGTGCAGATAAAGTTAATATGAGTTAATGTACAATTGGATCAACCAGTACATGCATACCATGACTCTAACTCCTATCCACCCTCAAAAGGTCAAGATTCTAAAGGTCAAGGAAGTCCGGGCTGTTGGTTTGAAACCTATCAAGTTTTATTGTGCTTATCCTCTTATTAGTTCTGAAACTCATGTAAACCTTAAAGAGGATGATTATAATGAATTAATGAAATTACCATTTGGTTACTATTC
>NW_018226494.1:0-481 GCF_001263595.1 Phalaenopsis equestris | reverse complement strand
ACCGATTGGAATTTTCTGCTACACAGTGATGTCATCGGCCTAAAGAACGTCGGTGCAACATATCAGTTTGCAATGACGAATATTTTTGACGACCTCAATCACAACCAAGAAGAATGCTACGTAGATGATTTGGTCATCAAAAGTAAACAGAAAATATACCATTTGTACGATTTGAGGATCGTGTTTGAACGGTTACGACAATATGACCTTAAAATGAATCCCTTAAAGTGCACGTTTGGAATTACCTCCGGGAATTTTCTAGGATTCGTTTTCCATCATCGGGGAATCGAGATCGTCCTGGATAAGATTAAAGCTATGTTGAAAATGCCTCCCCTTAAAACCTTGAAACAGCTACATTCCTTGCAGGGGAAGTTGGCATATCTCAGATGCTTTATTTCTAATCTCTCAGGTTAGTGCCAGCCTTTCTTGGCATTAATTAGAAAAAAACATCAAATTTATTTGGGAAGAGAAATGTCAGCGG
>NW_018226493.1:0-747 GCF_001263595.1 Phalaenopsis equestris | reverse complement strand
CCCCCCAACATCATCTTCTCCCACACTGCCCACACTCCCTGATTCGTGCTCCTCTTTTCCCGTGTTTCTCACTCTACCTGGTTCTCGTCATCTTCCTCCTCGGTTAGCTTGCGGTAAGCACATTTTATACAATATATGTGAATGTCTTATTTGTTGAATTTGTGATGTTTGATTTGAAAATGTTGTTCGGTGGTATGGATGTGTGATTAGATGTGAATGCTACATATTCTTGGTGGCCCGATTATTTTTTTGGTTAGTTGTATGAAAAAAAAAATCATTATTGCTTGGAGCTGACAACAATCTAATGTTGAATATTTTTGAATGAGGGTCTATATTGGTTGTGGCATGGTCATTGTTGTGAATACACATCATTTGGGTGGTCTGCATGAGGATCTAATAAAGAAAAAAAAAGGAAAAACAAATTATTGTAGATGCGACTTGGGCATTTTTATTGTTCTTTGGAGTGGCTATGCTTGGGGTTGTAGATGTGGGTTGGGGTTATTGGTGTGGCTTGATTATTGGTGTGACATGTTGTTTTGAAGTAGTTTTTTGCCTCTCAAGTATCAACTATTTTACCATGAGAGTTCTGTTTTAAATAGCATTACTGCAAAGGGGCATAATAGATATTTATCTAAAAAACAGCTGTATGACAGCTGTTTTCAAACTGTAAAAAGAAAATAGCAGCCAACTTTCCCGTAGCAGTTTCCTGGGGTAGCTACTGCAAACCAGCTTATTGGATAACCTGCA
>NW_018226492.1:5497-6459 GCF_001263595.1 Phalaenopsis equestris | reverse complement strand
TTGCCCAACGATTTGGTCAAAACATTTACAGAATTCAAACAGTTATTTGTAAAAAGATTCGCCGGCACGGAACCTCATGTTTCTATTGGAGAGCTCATGATGGAAAAACATAAATATGTAGAAACTTTGGTAGATTACATTTTGAGGTGGAGAATCCTCGGAGAGCCGTCTCAAAGAAGAAAGGTATCCTTCACAGAAAGACTGGCGATAGTATACTCTTTCAAAAATGAAGCTATTTCCAAAATGTTCATGAGTCTGATGAAAAATCCAGAATTCAGACTCCTAGAACCAATGAAGCATGAAGAAGTTAATAAGAAAAATGAGCTAAATTACTGTCCGTATCACAGAATGTTGGGGCATATAATTGAAGAATGTTTTATTTTCAAGGATTGGCTTGAGAAGAACATTAAAGAAACATTAAATAAGGGAATATCTCTATCCCGAAAGAATATTTAAAAGAACCTAAAAAAGGTTCGATAAATGTGATTTCAGCTGAGCCAATCTCCTAACTTGATCCACACACTAAAAAGGACGGATGGAGTTCAACTTGGAACAAGCTCAAGAAAGTCCTGGATTATATACAGGAATCATCAAAAGGATCTTCCTCATCTACCAAAGATGGATAGGATACAACATGGAGCAAATCCTCCAAGAAAGTGATAAAACAAATTCAGAATACCTCCGGACAGACTACATATCAGAATTTTCAGTCCGTCAGATCAGAGATGGAAACTTCGTCATCGTCAAAAGAACCATCGTCATCAAAATCAAAGAAGATAAAGAAAAAGAAGAATTTTGTTGATAGCACTACGAGTAGGATAGGGGTTGCCTCTACTAGATATGTTGACTCGGATTCAGGAAAGAAAATCCTCAAACCCTTGACTTTGTATGATTATCTTGTTGTCCCTCTGGGACCCGATGAAGGTAATTATAATGATGTTGGCTACGTTTTTACTGTTTCT
>NW_018226492.1:4772-5066 GCF_001263595.1 Phalaenopsis equestris | reverse complement strand
CTCGTTGAGAGAACAATCTGGAGTAACCTTTACAGATGAAGATTTACTACTCGGACCAACCGATCACAACAGACCACCCTATATCTCCGTCAACTTCGGCAAATTTGTGTTGTCCAGAGTTTTAGTAGATCTTGGAGAATCTCTTAACTTGATGAGTCTGCAAACGTTAGCATATTTGGACTTCGACGTTCAAGAGCTCATCCCCGATAAGATGATGTTAAGAGGATTCAACCAAAAGGGAGAAAGAGCCCTTGGATCAATTACATTACTTATGAAGGTTGGAGAACTTGTAAC
>NW_018226492.1:3769-4525 GCF_001263595.1 Phalaenopsis equestris | reverse complement strand
ATGGTTCCATCGTCTCTACACCAATGCATCAAATACTGCAAAGAAAAACAAGAATATTGCATTAAAGGAGATCTAGAGCCATTTTCAGTACATGAGGTTGGTATTCATGAAGATGCTGCTTATTATGCACTTCCAAGGAAAATCGTCTTCTCCCGAGAAGTTACAATAAATAAAAATTCAGAAAAAAAAAAGGAGACCATTCAACTACCTCCTTACAACATGATGGTAAAGGTTCTATACTGAGGTTGATGAGGGTTATTTCTCGCCATATGTGCAAATTGTTAAAAAGACTAAGCAGATCATCAACTTACCTTTTTGGTTATTTTTCGCCATATGTGCAAAAGTTAGTTCAACAGGGACATTTACCTAAGCAAATGTCAAAAGGCAAACTACAATTTTTTGAGAAATTATGGAATGCTAAAAATCGCACTCCAAAATCAAAAGAGGGTCTCGAATTTGGTACAGTGGGACCAGTCCATGATTCAAAATTTTGCATGGTTGTTTTCGGTGAAAATTGCCTCGATATAGAGGATGACTCCACCAATCAGCTAGTGGAAGATGCTCCTCCAGAATTTGAAGAAGAAATCAAATCAACTATCGATGAGCTAAAAGAAGTAAATCTTGGGACTGAAGAACAACCCCGATCAACATTTATAAGTTCTCTACTTAATAATGAAGAATCTTCAGAGTTGGTCGAATTGTTAAGTCGAATTGTTAAATGCTTCGCGTGGAGTTATGATGAAATGTCAGGACTGT
>NW_018226492.1:0-3738 GCF_001263595.1 Phalaenopsis equestris | reverse complement strand
AGTTCATAAACTCGGGGTATAGATAAAGACATAACCCAAATAAAACAAGCCCCAAGCAGAATGCACCTCAAAATTGAACAGCAAGTCATCGACGAAGTAAAGAAATTGATAAATGCTAATTTCGTACGAGAAGAACAATATCCCACATGGATAGCTAATATTGTTCCAGTTAAAAAGAAAAATGGACAGATACGAGTCTGTGTCGACTTCAGAGACTTGAATAAAGCATGTCCGAAAGATGTGTTTCCACTACCAATACCAGAAATGATATTACCTCAACACATGAAATCTTCTCCTTCATGGACGGATTATCAAGATACAACCAAATAAAGATGGCTCCTGAAGATGCAGCACTTATAGCTTTCAGAACACCGATCGAAATTTTCTGCTACACAGTAATGTTGTTTGGTTTGAAGAATGCTGGAGCAACATACCAACGAGCAATGATAAGGATTTTTTATGACCTCATTCACAATCAAGTAGAATGCTATGTGGATGATTTGGTCATCAAAAGTAAACAAAAATTAGACCATTAGTACGATTTGAGGATCATTTTTGAACGATTACGACAATATAATCTCAAGATGAATCCCCTAAAGTGCGCATTTGTTGTCACTTCTGGGAAGTTCCTTGGATCTGTTGTTCGTCATTGGGGAATTGAGATCGACCCGGAGAAGATTAAAGCTATCTTGGAAATGCTCACCCCTAAAACTTTGAAACAATTACGTTCCTTTCAGAGGAAGTTGGCATATTTGAGACGCTTTATTTCTAACCTCTCAGGTAGGTGTCAGCCTTTCTCTGCATTGGTTAAAAAGGACGCCAAATTTATTTTGGAAGAAAAATGTCAGCAGGCTTTTGAGGACATTAAACAACATTTAATGACACCTCCTGTTTTGGCAGCCCCTATCCCAAGGAGACCTTTGATATTTTATACCGCGGCTTTAGATTACTCAC
This sequence comes from Phalaenopsis equestris, assembly GCF_001263595.1. NCBI lineage: Eukaryota > Viridiplantae > Streptophyta > Magnoliopsida > Asparagales > Orchidaceae > Phalaenopsis > Phalaenopsis equestris. Next base: position 2,784 of record NW_018226492.1, on the reverse strand, counting down.
TCAGAGCTTTACTAGCCCAAGTTAACAACGAGGGAAAAGAAAATGCACTATACTACCTGAGTCGTCGTCTAATACCGACGGAGATAAGGTATCCACCGATTGAGAAGCACTATAAGGATTGACAAGATTGTGTGGTGTATGGACATAGTGTGAGGGCAGACAAGTTCTATCCAAGATAGTGTATAAGCACTAAAATGCACTATAAGGATTCCATAGAAATCACAGTAATGGGCAGACAAGTTCTATCCAAGATTGACATGGAAACCCTACATAAACTCAGAAAAGAAGAAGACACAATAAATGCAATTGTAAATATCAACAAAGACTGGCGGAAGCCATTGATGGAATATTTGCATACTGGAAAGCTGCCAGAGGATAAGTCCGAGGCAAACCAGATTACAAAGAGAGCTTTGTCATACGCTCTCATAAATGGTGTTCTCTATAGGAGATCATTTGATCAAATGTGGCAATGGTGTTTGAACAAAGCCGAGGCACAAGATATTGTCAAAGAACTACATGCCGGATTGTGTGGTGCTCACCAGTCGGAACCAAAGATGAAAATGAAAATCAAAAGACTCAGAGATTATTGGCCAACAATAATGTCTGATTGCATGGATACAGCGAAAAAATGTCATAAGTGTCAGATACTTGGAGTGGTCTTACACCAACCACCGAATGTGCTACACCCAACTATTGCTTCGTGGCCATTCGAGTGTTGGGGTATGGACATAGTGGGTCCGATAGATCCTCCATCCTCCAAAGGACATAGATTCATACTTGTAGCGACAGACTACTTCTCTAAATGGGCAGAGGCAATTCCACTACGAGAGGTTACAGCTCAGCATGTCCAACAGTTCTTCAAAGACCAAGTCGTTTACCATTTTGGTGTACCGCGAAGAATTATCTCTGATAATGGGACAACTTTCTAGAGCACAAAAATCAACAACTTCGTCAGAAAACACGGGATAGACTGGAGATACTCCATAATTTATTATCCAAAAGCAAATGGGTTAGCTGAAGCCTTCAACAAAACACTTGTAGAGATTTAAAAAAAAAATACTCAATGAAAATAAACGAGACTGGCACAATAAACTGCTAGAAGCTCTGTGGGTCTACCGAACGACGTTCAGAACTCCCACTCGATGTACACCTTACATGCTTGTGTACGGGTCAGAGGTCGTACTATCATTAGAAATATAGACGTCGTCTCTCAGAGTCGTCATTGCAAACCAACTTACAACTGAAGAAAATGCAAAGCTCAGACTTGAAGAACTTGAAAGTCTCGAAGGAAAGCGCCTACAAGCACAACAACATCTAGAGCTATACCAAGCAAAGATGATACGAGCTCATGACAAGTTGGTCCGCCCAAGGACATTTAAAATTGGTGACCTGGTCCTTGTTCTCAAAAGACCTATTCTTGCACATCGCAAGATAGGTGGAAAATTTGAGCCGATTTGGGAAGGACCATTTGTCATTGAGAAGGTCTACGCCGGAGGAGCTTACCAACTCATCAATTTTCGAGGAGAAAGGCCTATGCTTCCAATAAATGGACGATGCCTAAAGGCCTACTACGCGACATGACGACGCTTGCCGCTGTTAGTTTGCTGCGTACATATGAATATTTTTGTGAACTTCAGATAGTTCTGGGGTTATTTATATGGCCTGAGAAGTCTATGACCAGATAAATTTTTTTTAATCAATATCAAAATTTAATGAAAATTCTTAGTATTGCATATTGCATCCGTCCTTTTCTACATATATACTAACAAGATAAAATATACGTTAATTGAACTATGTTTTGTTCTGGTTCATAAACAATTCCAGCTCACTGATGTCTCCCTGTTAATTTCAGAAGGAGATGTCAGGACCGCGGCTGATCTTTGCCTTCAAAGATGGTTTAAACCTCGCTTTAAACGAAGAAGATGTACCACAAGGCGAAATAATCAACTTCGAGATGAAATTTAATGATATCAACGTAGAATACGAAAATCCACTAATTGATGCTGTTGGAGAACAAGAAAAAGAGGGATTGCCCTCATTGTCCTAATTCAGCACCAGGATTCTCTCCTCCTCAAAAGTGAAAGAAATTATTGAAGAACAAGATCCAATGGAAGGATCAAGCCGCCGTTTGCCTTCCATGATAGCTACTTCTACAAGAAATTTACAAGAAATTTGATAGTTGCCGACAATCAGAAAATACCTTTCGCCTCATTGCGTAGGACTCAGCGAAGAAATGCTGATAAAAAAAAACAAAGAGCTCTTGCCAAAGCGCTGCCAAAGCGCAACCAAAGCGCAAAAAGAAAAAGCAAAGTTATTTGTGATCCCGGAAGGATACATGTATAATGTCGACATGAGGGAGTCTTCTGACAGTCTTCTGTTGACAGAGGATGAAATACAATCAGTACAGCGTCCGGAACCATGACCAGCATGGATTCACTCCAACTCCAGTTCGGTTTGTTCCACTTGCCATTCTGTAACACTTGAACAAGGACATTCTACAGGAGCCTTTGTAGAATGCCCAGGTTGCAATGTCTTACATCTGGGACAATATGGTAATTATGATGATTACTCATCAGCCAATGAATTGATAAGATATGAAGATTTGCCGATCGATGATACAAACACAGTTCAACATCATCCATGGGACATTTTTCATGCGCCAACTAAAATTGAGGCGTATAATCTGGTAGAAATAATACCACCATTAACATGGAAACTAATCATTAATAATCAGTTAAATGATGAAGTTCGTTATCCAGCATATCCAAACAAAGTCGAGCTTGC
>NW_018226491.1:4475-10094 GCF_001263595.1 Phalaenopsis equestris | reverse complement strand
CCAGAATTAAAGGCTGCATCCAGAAGTATGCTTAAGGCAAAGATCAAGAAATCTGTCCCAAAGACCAAGTGTGGATATCCAAAATTGCCCGCAAGACCCAAACTCAGACCAAAGAATGTAAGGAGGCAGCCGGTTGAGCCCTTTGCAACGCAAGTTGTTGTATTCATCATTGTTCTCTAAAAATATGGTGAGTTCCATCCAAGGATGCCAATAAGAAGAATACCAGCTTCTGAATGAAACAATAAACCAAACATTTATAGATATTGAAGAAGCTCCAACCAATAAATCAGAAAATCAGAAAATCAAAACTAAATTAGGGGATAAACAGATAGCCAAAACCACACTAATCAAACAAACATAAAAATTTTTTTAATATGAGAGGGAACAAGTTCTCAGAGTTTTCATCTTCTGCTATTTTCATTAATTGTAAGAAAAAAAAATTAAATTAAAAAAAAAAAATTATTTAAGATAAATATCCATGAATATCATGGAATTTCTTTCAAACCAAACAAAAAATGAGGGGACAAGCGCATTTCAAATAGAGAATCTTTTACTTATTTTGCGATTAATTGAATCTGCATAAACCAAATTTTGAGAAAATGTGTTGTCATATTAAAAGAAAAAACTATTGGGACTGTTTTTCTTTAATAAAGAGAAGATGAATGCGCGTTGAAGACATTGAAGGGAGAGCAGAATAACTCTTAACTTATATCTAATGTTTCGCAATATGTCAATTGCGAGATCAGAACATGATGAAGAAAGTGACGAAGAAGTTGACATTGAAGAAAAAAACAGCGATGAATATCCTTTCGATGTTGAAAAAGAGTATCTATTTTATTGTTTCTTGGTGTTAGGAAGATATATAAATAAGGATGTGTTTTTATTTTGGGTAGGGATGAATTAAAGGTCTGGAATTCTCGTGATTAAAGAAAGAATCCTAATCACACACCTGCCTTCCTTTTAACTTCCTCTAATTATATTTGAAGTTCTCCCCCTGTTAACTTCCTTTAATTATGCCTAAAGTTTTTCACCTATTGGAAGTTAAGAGAAAATAGCGGAGAGACAAAAAAGTAAGATAAAAGTGAGGATATATTTATAATATTAGTTCCATAAATTTGCTATTTTTGGGAGAGATGAATATATTTTTTTAATTCATTTTTTTAAAATGTGAAATCAAGAAAATCTAAATTTGCTCTTTTTAAGGCAATAAATATTTTTTTCTTGTTTTATTATTTATATATAATTTGTAAAATATTCTACCAAGTAAAATAATATATTAATTCGGCACAATTATTAAATTCTTAAATAATGTATTGAGAATTTAATAAAATATATTAAGAATTTAATGTAATAATTATTAAATTTTTAAGCCATAAAAGGATGTAATTCGACACAATCAATCCTATATTTGATTTTTTTTTAAATATTACCATATTTTAAATTTATTCCTCCGTGAATGGGAAAAAAAGGCAAAGCCATATGTAAAAATCTAAGTTCAGGGGTTAGATATGTAAATATATAGGATTTGTCTTAAACGCGCGTGCGGAGCATCTGAGTTCAAACCTTCGAATATGCAATGTCGTTTTTCTTTACAATTAAAGAAAAAAAAATATTAGTTTTTATTATAATTACTTTCAATTTAAATTTTATTTAATTCAAAAATTTTATCAAGTTTTATGAAATTCTAATGTAATTTTTTTTTACGTACACCACAACTGTCTGCTCAAATTTCAAAGCATTTTGACTGCCAAGATGGCGGCTAGGTCATGCTGGTAGGCTCAAACGAGCAGGGCGCTGGAAGAAATTCTCGATCATGATTGACCGATCAACTCTCCTTCACTGCGGCCGACGAATGCAATGACTACACTGTGTAATGCCAATAAAATTAGAAATATCTCATTCTTTTAATTTTTAATTTTCATTTTAGGTTTAAGAAGTTTATAAGCACTCATAGCAAGATTAATCACTAATTGTGAATCAATATAAATTTTAATATTATTAATTTTATGTAAATTGCAAATTTTAAGACAATCATCATAGATTTATATTTTCCCTCATCATTTGTACAAGGAATTGATAAATTAATGATTATTTTTATAAAACAAAAATTAATAGTTGTTTGTGAATCATACTTGAGATATACAACATAACTGAAGAGAGAAAAAGAGAAATAAAAGAGCCTGTTTCCTAAAAATAAAATTTCATTTACATGTTTTTGTTCGTATATTTATAAGAAGTAAAAGTTATATCATAAAATATTGATGATGTCATTGATTTTTCTCAAGATTATTGTTGTTTTGGCAATTTTTTTTTTCACTTGCCATATTAACGGGCTGAACACGAACAACGATGTGTTCGAAGGATCTGAACAGGAGCAAAGCCCGGACTTGCTCAAGCTAGTCTTATTTACACCCCTCCAGATCAGAACGTAAAAAATATCATAATATTAAGTTGGTAGATTTTTTTTATCTCATTTACAATTTTTATATAAATAATAAAAAAAGAAAAAAAAAATATTTATTGCCTTAAAAAGAGCAAGTTAAGAAAATTCAGATTCTATTAATTTCATTTAAAAAAATAATAAATTAAAAAAATTATTCATTTCCACCAAAAATAGCAAATTTATAGAACTAATATTAGAAATATGTCCTCACTTTTATCTTACGTTTTTGTCTCTCCGCTATTCTTTCTGGACTTCCAAAAGGTGGAGAGCTTCAGGCATGATTAAAGGAATTTATCAGGTGGAGAACTTCAGATATAATTAGAAGAAGTTAAAAGGAAGGCCTATGTGTGATCAGGATTCTTTCTTTAATCACGCTAATTTCAGACCTTTAATTCATTAATTCATCCCTACCCAAAATAAAAATACATCCTTATTTATATATCTTCGTCATTCTCTCTCAGCTTTCCCTAACTCTTCCTAACATAAAGAAACAATATAAATAGATTCTTTTTTCCAACATTGAAAGGATATTCATCGTTGTTTTCTTCTTCAATGTCAACTTCTTCCTCACTTTCTTCATCATGGGCTGATCTGCCAATTGACATATTGTTAAGCATTAGAGATAAGTTAGAGCTTCAATATCGCTCTGATCTCATCTCATTTCGCTCAGTCTGCTCCCATTGGCATTCAGTGGTTCCGATCCCCGAACATACTCGAAGCTATGAGATAAGTCTTAACTTAAAGAATAATATCATTTGCTTCACAAAAGTTAACAACAACACCGATAATGATTATAACAATATTAGTAATACTCACTCCATCTCCTTACCATTTTTCACATCTTCTCGCATATATTTTGTTTGCACATCCAATGGATGGCTAGTCTTTAAAACCTATAACAACAAATATCTTCATCTCTTTAACCCTGTGTCACACCATAAAATCATATTTCCTCGTCTATCTTGTACCATACTCAAACCAACATTTCGTTGTGTATCACATTTATTATTGCTTAAGGTGGTTGTTTGTTCCAGCTCAACAGTTGGAATTGTAGTGGCTTGCATTATCGGAATATTACACCAAGACAAAAATAACATGGAGAAAAGGTTTGTAGTTTGCAGACATGGTATTGGCCAAAAGTGGAGGCTAATGAAGGAAGCAAGCAGAGACATAATTGATATCACTCTCATTGGCAAAGATCATGTTTATGCTCTCGACAACTATTTGAATCTCTACATGCTCGATGAAAGGTGTCCATCGATGAGATTAGTAAGGTTTAGATTATGGGCTCCAAAACAAATCTTACAAGTTGATGGTGTGATTGGTCCAATTGGCAAACAAGTATCTAGCTTTGTTTCTCACATTGAAGCTAGTGGAAAATCAAAACTGAAGATATATGTGTACTGTTGGAGAAGCTTTCTTGGGCCTAATTGGATATCCTTAAAATTAGATGCGAAGGAACTTTGTAGCTATAACACTGATGCTGATGTTGCATGTGAAGCTGAATGGATCTATTTTTGTTATTGTTCTGATTATTATAGTCAATACTTCTCTCCAACGCTAAGGTCGAGCAAAACAATGGATTAAATTTGTGAGAGATTTCTTTTGAAAGGAATAATAGTAGAGCAAAGTAGCAGGCCTATTTCTTTTGAGATTTCTTTTGTTTGTGTAGCTGATGGAAGCTACACAAACAAGAAAGCCGGAATAGGGGGGATCTTCAGAGACAACACAGGGCATACTTTGCTCTACTATTAGGCCCCTTATATTGTTTAAGATGCTCTGGAATCTGAAGCTAGTGCTCTTTAACCCCGAACATACTCGAAGCTATGAGATAAGTCTTAACTTAAAGAATAATATCATTTGCTTCACAAAAGTTAACAACAACACCGATAATGATTATAACAATATTAGTAATACTCACTCCATCTCCTTACCATTTTTCACATCTTCTCGCATATATTTTGTTTGCACATCCAATGGATGGCTAGTCTTTAAAACCTATAACAACAAATATCTTCATCTCTTTAACCCTGTGTCACACCATAAAATCATATTTCCTCGTCTATCTTGTACCATACTCAAACCAACATTTCGTTGTGTATCACATTTATTATTGCTTAAGGTGGTTGTTTGTTCCAGCTCAACAGTTGGAATTGTAGTGGCTTTCATTATCGGAATATTACACCAAGACAAAAATAACATGGAGAAAAGGTTTGTAGTTTGCAGACATGGTATTGGCCAAAAGTGGAGGCTAATGAAGGAAGCAAGCAGAGACATAATTGATATCACTCTCATTGGCAAAGATCATGTTTATGCTCTCGACAACTATTTGAATCTCTACATGCTCGATGAAAGGTGTCCATCGATGAGATTAGTAAGGTTTAGATTATGGGCTCCAAAACAAATCTTACAAGTTGATGGTGTGATTGGTCCAATTGGCAAACAAGTATCTAGCTTTGTTTCTCACATTGAAGCTAGTGGAAAATCAAAACTGAAGATATATGTGTACTGTTGGAGAAGCTTTCTTGGGCCTAATTGGATATCCTTAAAATTAGATGCGAAGGAACTTTGTAGCTATAACACTGATGCTGATGTTGCATGTGAAGCTGAATGGATCTATTTTTGTTATTGTTCTGATTATTATAGTCAATACTTCTCTCCAACGCTAAGGTCGAGCAAAACAATGGATTAAATTTGTGAGAGATTTCTTTTGAAAGGAATAATAGTAGAGCAAAGTAGCAGGCCTATTTCTTTTGAGATTTCTTTTGTTTGTGTAGCTGATGGAAGCTACACAAACAAGAAAGCCGGAATAGGGGGGATCTTCAGAGACAACACAGGGCATACTTTGCTCTACTATTAGGCCCCTTATATTGTTTAAGATGCTCTGGAATCTGAAGCTAGTGCTCTTTAATGGGCCCTAAAATTTGCTAAGGGAAACAAGTGGAAGTGGATCATTGCCGAAGTGGGCTCTTCCCTTCTGGTGGAGCTGTTGACTGCTAATCTTTCATCCCCTTGACACATCAACCAGTTGATTCACAAGATTAGGAATCTTTGCCTTGAGATTAAGATATAGTTCTCCTTTGTGTATAGGGAAGCAAACAGGCCTGCTAACTTCTTGGCTCTGGAGGGTGCAAACTCAGACCATGCTAAGGTTTCCACCACTCTGCCCCCCCCCC
>NW_018226491.1:0-624 GCF_001263595.1 Phalaenopsis equestris | reverse complement strand
TAGAACATTTTCATGAGTTTTATTATTTTTATGATTTTTATGAATTTTTAATTATTTGAATATTTAAAATAGGCTAAAAATTAAATTTTTATTTTAAATATCATTTTCTTTTAAAAAAAATTCCCTGATCACAGAGAACTCAAAAAATAAGTTTTTATAAATTTTTGAGTTATATTTTGATCTTCGAAAATCATTTAATGCCAAAAATTATGTTTATATTTAAATATTTTGAAACTTTTATGATAAGTTCTCTGGATCATAAATCACAATGGAGATAAAAAATGAATTCATTTAAATGTTTATATTTTTTAAAATTAATTATCTTAGAGATTTAGTGTTTGTAAAATTTAAGTGCATTTTAAATGACTTGACCCATGAAATTATTTCCAAAGGTTTCGAAATTATTTTCAAATGCTTCTTTGGTCATGGTGGACTTTCCAAAATTTTCTTGGGATTTAATAACCAATATGCTAATTTCCATGATTATTTTAAGAAAATGATGTTAAATAACTTGAAAAATATGGATCTCTGTATAGAAACCTCATCTGACTTTGACAAAATCAGAGAATGTTCACCCTTATAGAGGCTCTAATATGTCAAAATTTCAAGCCAAGGTGATGTGTC
>NW_018226490.1:0-1344 GCF_001263595.1 Phalaenopsis equestris | reverse complement strand
CCTGAAGAAAAGGTGATCCCTTGTGTCCTGATATAACTTACATAAATAGCAACTTGAAGTGCCTTTCAGGCCTTTTAGTTTCAGAATATCATCAGTTGACAGAAGGTTGTTGATAACTCTCTAAGAGAAGAACAACATAGAGGGGGTGAGATGTTTTTGGCAAGTGGAGATGTTCCACTGGCAAGAAACCCAGTTATACGGGTAATTCTGAATGTCTTTAGAGATACTAACAATAGTCCAGTTCAGTCCTTTTTATTTCTGTCAAATTGTATTGTAGAGATGTAGTTTGCAGACTGCTCCTTCAGTAATCCCCTCAAGAATCCTTCAGACCAACCATTACCAACCCAACAGTCTTTAACCAATAAATCCCCCTCGTTTCCATCTCGAGGTTCCAAACAATCATTTGAACACCAGTTGTCTTTCCAAAAATTAACATTCCCTTGTCCCAACTCCTATCTGAGTAGCTGGTCAATGTCATCTCTAGCCTTGAGCATCTGGACCCAAATTCTAGAGTCTCCAACCTTCCTAGTGACCTCCCCAGGATGGACAAACTTGCAATATTTGGCCATCATAAAGTTGACCCATAAGCTTTCATTTTGTCTGAATTTAATCCACAGCTTACATAGGCTAATGTGTTGCATCTGATGCAAGCCTTTAAAACCCAAACCACCAGCCTCCCATGGTTTAGCCACTTTTTGCCAACTAGCCCAAGCCACTTGTTTTCTGTTTCTAGCCCACAAAAATCTGTTGAAGGTTCTTTCCAGCAGCAAAGATGTGCTTCTTTTCATTATAGCCACTTGGAGAGCATACAAGGGGATAGAGGTAAGAATGCTCTTCAGTAGGGTGATCCTACCCCCATTGGACAAAAAGGAGTTAGACCACCCCTGAAGAGTAGAGGTTAACTTATCAATAACCTCATCAAATTGGATCAGCTTTGTTCTTCCTCTAGTGAGATGAATCCCCAAATATTTGAAAGGGAGGCTCAGACTAGAGAACCCAGTGTAAGAATGCATTCATTGCTTGATTGGTAGAGAGGCTTTTTTGCTAATCAGAATCTCAAAATTTACCTTGTTGACCTTTAGCCCAGACACCTGTTGGAACTGTTGCAGACATCCCATAATGTACTTTATAGCAGGCTTAGAGGCCCTAGTGAACAACAAAATGTCATCAACATAGATCAGATGGCTGATGTCCATCCTAGATCTATTGTGATAAGAGTTAAAGGTTTTCCTCTTCCCCTTGCAGTCCATAAGTCTAGAATAGTAGTCCAACACCAATATGAAAATGGTGGGGGACAAAGCTCCCCTTTTTTAAGTCCTTTGGTGGCTTTAAAGAAACCATGAG
>NW_018226489.1:0-6624 GCF_001263595.1 Phalaenopsis equestris | reverse complement strand
CTTCTGCTCAATATGCTACTTAAAGTTGACTACAAATTTTAATACAAAAAACAGATATTTATTTGAAGTAAATAAAATAAATATGAGAAAACATCATGTGTACTGCCCATTTAATGATAATAAAAGAAATTTTAAACAGAATAAATATATGACGAATAGCAATATAAGTAACATGTATCAAAAACACAATAAAATAATATGAAATAAAAAGTGAAATAAAAAGAAAATATTACTTTATTTGAATTCTTTTATGATTTTCCTTCACCCCTTATGCCTCAACTTCCAGTTAAACCTTTATTTGTTCATATTATCTCTTTGCCTCTTATATCTCTACTTTCATTTATATATCTATTTATTCACATATATTCAGACGTATCAAATGCATATATACATAAGAACATATACTCTTATAACTCTGCTTGATTGCACATAGTGTACAACCATCAAGCCACGACAACCTGTACTTCATTTTTTTTTAATTTTGTGCACATATATTTTTGATCCAAAAGTATATAAATACAAATAATTTTGACAAATTCAAACATCAAAACATGTTGCAGAAAACAGTATGAATTAGCATATATAAAATTAACAGTAAAATTTGTTGAGAGAATTAATACGCACAATTCGATAAACACAATTTAGAAATTATTTATATGCGATAATCAGAATAATGCTTCAAAGCTTTCTTATTATATAGTAAAGTTTATTAGGCTTAATATACTCACTAAAATACATAAAATATTATACAACATAATATTCCCAGTGAAAATTTATTTTTCTTACGTTGATTTGCTTAACGCAGTCTAAACTACAACATAAAAAGATTAAATGATGATAATTAAGTAAATCTCTGTGGATTTGAGTTTGTATAAAAATTTATCAAACAAAATACCAAAGCCTTACAAATATAATTAACAAAATTGAAATCCAAAGCAGGATGATAGTCGCCTGCATAGAGTCTGAAAGTTTTTCTGAAGTAATAGACAAAATCAATTTTAAGGCATATGAATCCGACTTCTCTCTAAACCCTTATAAATGTAATTATAAGAATTGTTTTATTTTTATTATGATTTTAAGATAAATTCTCTTACCTCTTAAAAATTAGAATTTCAAAGATTATGAAAGATAACTAATAAATAAATAAAAATTTCTTGAATACAAAACAAACAAAAAAAAATATAGAAAATCTAGTTTTACAAGGAAGTATTGAATCCTTTAAAAGGAGAAATACAATAGTAAACTTTTTATTTTTCCACTGATAATGCTTATAAAAATAGATAAAATTATGCTCAAAATAGAAACAAATGTGTTCTATAGTCCGGCGAAGACAATTTTTAGATCAAACATGAAACAAAATGAGATAAATTATTTGAATATAATAAGATTAAATTTTATAAATTTAAATCTTGTACAAATCAAAATCACTAAAAATTGATGAATAAATTGGGCATAAAATCAATTATAAAACTCAAAGAGAGTCAATAAACATAAAATAAACATGCATGACTTACCCGATCTCAAAATCAGATTGAAATATGTGCAATCATATACTATAGAAACAATTATCACATCACATAAATTTAAATTTGTACAAGTGACACATCCATTTTTTTTTGGAGGAAGACTATAGACTGAAATTATGATGAATGTCAATCATTGTTTGAGTTATGTTTTTGCCCTTTTTCCTTGAAGAAAAATTAGAGTTTGTGAAGAAAAATGGTGATATCTCATAAACTGATATAATAAATTTCATGTAATGAAGAGGGGCATCTTCCCTACATAACTCAGCCACAAAGGAGTCACTGACTTTGAGGGAACATTCCTTAAAATTTCACATGAATTATAATTTTTAGATGAACAACTTTAAAGGACATTATTTGGACTTACAAATGTCATTGTTCAAATATAAAGAGGCAAATAATAGGAGTCTCAATTTTTTTTTCTAATTAGAAACACAATTTGATGCAATTTCAGTTGTCAAATCATAATTTATTTAGGTTAGAAAGTTCAATGATGAAGATAAAGATCATGTGAACTTTTGTTTTTCAATAAATTTGTAATGAAGACATTATGTTTCACATTCTTAATGATACTATGTCTAGAAAAGAATCCAAATGTGCATAAATTAAGCACAAAAATATAATTAAAAGCTTCTTAAAATCATTTAAGATGCTTAACCTTTTCAAAATTTTGAGTTTATAGTTGAAATTATCATCTAAATAACTCCAATATTGTTAAATCTCAAGTTTATTAACAAATTAAGATGTCCGCAAAAATAAAAATAATCAGAAGGGACATTCAATATCAGTCAATGGAGTATTCAAGAAACTTCTGGGAATGACTTAAAATTTTTACAGTAAAAATTCATAAAAAGATCTTGCTTTTGCAAATTTAGGGGGAATTTTTAATAAATAGAAATTAAATTTGATATGATTATTATGCTTTGATGATCGTCGACCGACATTACGCCTACTATTAATCTTCAATCAACCTGATGCTTTTCATCATATAACACTCATTATTGCCCAAAACTTACTATCGACAAACATCAACATTAATTATTCATGGATATTGATTCTTACTTTCGCCTTTTACTAAATGCAAATCACTGAGCAATATTCATTGTTTACCGGTTACTAACGTTTGATGCTCTTCCCAATTACTGATATATACTAATATTAGAAAAATGATCAAGATGACTACCATTGCCTCCATACATTAGGTATTCCAGGGCGATGAACACCCTGAGCTTGCCAATAACTAACACTCAACATCCACAATCCACACACATATGAAACTTATCACTCGATTGTTTTAATCTGATCCTTGTTAATAAAATGACCAACATTCAATACCAATTAGCTACTAACATCCATTCTCATCTTCTCCATCATCTAATCTCCCCTCCTTTTAACAGTCCATGTTGATGATTTATTATCACCTAATAATGGATATTCTTATAAAAATCACCCAAAGTGTACCAATGACCGACTTTCCATGAACAACAATATTTGCCTTCTTGATCACCCAATATTCCTTTTTATTAAAAGAATGACTAAGCTAACTATCAATTATCACTTGAGTTTTAGCATTTGTATCAACTATCATCTAATACTTATCAATATATAATGTTTGTCAACCACCATTAAATAACTCACATCTTCTTAATCACTAAGTCTCTCCTCTAGTGGGAGAATGACCAATTTGTCTGTTATTTACCACCTAACTTCTAATGCTCCTTGCCAATAATTTCAAATGCACACCAACAACTGATGTATTGCGAGGACAACGACAACTAACTCATGATCATGCTTTTATGTGTTTCTCAAAGAATGATTAAGCTAATCAAGTTCATACATGGTTGTCAAAAGCATGTTTTGAAGTGTGCTTCGCATTCGAAGCAATGTGATGTGATGATGAAGGTCCACTTGACATCATGTTCTCTTGTCGAACGAGCATGAAGCAAGTGCTTCACATTATCACGTACTTGCATGAAATGCAATGAAGCCCTTTGCCTTGACATAAGCCAATTTAGGCATAAGGTTTGATAATATAAGGGCTTAGGGTATCGAACTAGCAATATAGTATTATAAAGCCCACAAGTTTCTTCCCCTCAATTGAGCCTATAAGCTTTGACGTGACAACAACAACAACATTAACCATCATTAACTTCTACACATCCAATAATTTCATGTGAGTGCGATATTTATTAGGATTTTGTGAGAATAAAGTTGATGTAATACATGGTAAGTAATGTGATCAAATACAAGGAAAATAAAAAAAATAATCGGACTAATCATGAGGAACTTGATGATGACTTATTATTAAGACTATTTATTTAAACTTCTGAGACATAATTTTTTTCTTGTATGATTATGTGCATGTATTTAATTATTTGATTATGTGAGAAGAATATTAAAAATTTCAATTTCATTGAAATTTAAGTATTTAAATTATGAGGGAATATTATATAAAATTATTAGATGATTAATTAATTGTATAATAAAGCTATAAACTAGGGCTGACCGAAGAATACTCAATTCCCTTTTTTCATATCTAGAATATTTATCAAGTGCAACCAAACTTCGAAAAGAAAATTCAAATTGAGAGATATTATCAAGTCCAATTTGTTTGGATTATCTTAAAGAAAATTGTGAGTAATTAATTAGGGAAATGAATAATACTGACTAGCAATGATTTGGTTATTAAAATCTCATCTGAATATAAATTAAGGAGGAATCATAGAGAATTGATTGAAGATGCTCTGTAACACTTAATAGGTAAAAAAAAGTGATTCATCTATAATTTGGGCTAGTTCATCCCAACCTACATCTACTTCAATTATCCAAGAAATAAAAGATGGGATTAACTCTTTAAAACATGAGAAGAATAAAAAAAAAGGATTCTAAAAATGAAAAAAATTCTACATGAAGAAGAAATTGATCATGCTAATGAAAAAGGGTAAGATGACTAATTATTTTTTCTTAATTTATTTTTTATATATATAAGACTTAAAACTTCATTCATTTAATTTAGCCTTTTTATAAAATTTAGTGTTTTTATGCTAAGTTCAAATTTTAATTTTTTTTGCCAAAAACTTAATTTTAACCTTATTTTCATTTGTTAATTCTTATTCTTAATAAAAAATATTAAAAATATTAATATGAAAGTTCACCTTCTACATTTCTCTTCAACTTAGGTATATTAATAACATTCCTTTAGTATGCTATATCATATTTCAAGTCTACTGTATCCTCCAATATTTTTCTGTTAATAATGAATGCAACAAAATATGTATAGGCTTAAGCAAATTAAGAACACCATAGTATAAACACCTCTTTGCATTTCATTTAGTACTAACAAAAAAAATAAAATATTTATGCACTGCATATGCTTTATAATTTGAAAACATTGCATATATTATCTCTCAAATTTTCACACTCTCTTTTAATTAAATAGTGCATTACAATATATAACCTTTTTCTCCAGTTATCAGAAAGGGCACCATTTATCATTATCTTCTGCTACTTCATTGTTTTCAATTGAAATAAACCCTCATCTCTAATGTTTTAGTCTAACTTGTGCATTGAAGATCTCATAGTTAATAGTAAGACAAAAACCTCTTTATCACCAACAAGTTACATGGCAATGAATTGGAAGCTTATCACTCATTGTTTTTCTCATTGGGTTTGTTTAGGACAGCCATCTCTCAGCTTTGTGTTTTACACCTCACTCGGCTCTCTTGGGAAAATGCTCGTCTTAATTTTTACAGATTCATGGTGGAATACTTTTTTTTTTTTAACTTACAACTACTAGAACTGTTCTTCTTTTTGAAAAGAAAATATATTTATAGTTCTTATAATAACTTTCTAAGAAATTGAGGCGCCATCACTTCACAATCGTTTTAACAAAAAATTATAATTCCTAACTTGTTCTATGTTAGCAAATTGACAAATGATATCAATTGTGTTACTAATTTATCTTTTGATGGTTGTGTTTTCCAGAAGCTTCATTTGGAGAAGATGATTGAAACTGCTAAGAGATTAGATAGACCCTACCATGTCCAAGTGGAGAGCACAGAGAGTGAGTACACGCCACTCAAAAGTTGTAGCTTATGTTGTATCATTGAATGTGACATAATGTTTCATTATCATTTGGGTCATACTAATTTTCAATATTTAACAAATTTTTATCCTTTGATGTTTTCTAATAAAAATTTTTCTAACTTCAATTGTGATGCGTGCCAATTAACCAAACATCATCGAGTTCATTATCTACTTTTAACCATTAGAACTTACCCAACATCTTTATAATCCTCAAAGGCATTCCAACACTAGAGAAGCATTTGATAGGAGATAAAAAACTACTAATATAGAAAGGCTATCGTGCCATACAAATAAGGGTGCACAGTAACCTAATTTGAAAGAGCTAAATATTTAACATTTTAATACAACATAAAAAACAATATAAAATATTTTAATAATATTATTCATTCAATTATTTAATTAATTTCAGTCCAAACAAGCAAAAAATAATCAAATAAAAATTAATTCGTATTGAACTCATTTATAAACCGAGCTAAAATATAATTATAAGCGCCCGGCTCATTGTTTAACAAACAAATCAAACACAAGCTACTTAACTGATCAGAATTGGTCATGAATGGCAAACTTTAACAACCCTCTTAAAAACTAAAAGGAAACACCATATACTTCAGAAAGGCCTTATGAGTAACCACCTTGTTACCTCATAAGCACAATACTCAATAACCAAGATTTATAACAGTTGAGGAAATATCCCAATCATAATATTCAACAAGTCAATTTAGGTTCATAATGATTATATTAATAAAATATAAAATTACGCTGTGGGTGTTAGAGGTGTAAATACATAAAAATTGAGTGGTTTGTATGTAAATGGCCAACAACATATTAGTGTTAGAAGCATCCTCTTGACTATCCAATCAGAACCAAAATATATGCCTCTAAATGGAGAATATGGAGACATACTTGCCTCAGTGTTAAGCTTTCAGGCAATGGGATAAAGTGCATTATATGGTTATATAGGCCGGAATATGATGGCCGGAAACTAAGCATTTGTAATGAAGTGAGAATTAAAAAA